>NC_136487.1:48455377-48555377 GCF_053919585.1 Euprymna scolopes
TAATTGAAACTCCTGAAATCATATACTCTATTTTCGCATGAGTTTATTTTTATACTTTAAAGTCTTCACTAATAAATGTCGTAAGATCACTCGACGTTAAAGCGTTAATGAATGAAGGAAATTTTTACATTGGATTGTAAGGCTACCATTTTGTACCCAATCAGCAAGTAGGCTACCGGAACAGGGTTCCACATAAATGCAGTACTGAGACATAAGCTTTGTTCATAGAATCTGCGTTTAGATCTCGGCAAAAATTGAGAGTAAGGGAAATCAGATATATTGGTTGTAACTCGTCGAGTGCTTTTGTGAAAGTTTGCAAAGAGGGGATCATAGATTGAAATTCAGCCGAGCCGTTGTCATAAAAATAGGGATAGAACAGTTCGAAACGTCTCATCTGTGGGAAAGACGTTGCAAGAAAGAGAGAAGGGCATCATCTACTAGATTTCAATGCCGGTTCTGAACTCTATCAACGCTTGATATGGCGCACCAACTCCTGCATGGATGTGGCAACATTACTTCATTTTATGGCGTACTTGGCTTTGGATCGGTAGAGTGATCCAAGCATTTTTTAGCAATCTTCGCAATGCACTTGATAGTTTTGTCCGATTTCATATCAAGAGTTTTGCCCAGTCTCAGAAGTTTGTCAAGATATAGTGCAAAACGAGAGCCAGAGATACTTGGTGCGTAATTTTGTCAGAGCAATGAAAGGAGAAAAGCTTGGTTTTCGATGCATTAAAATTAACCAGCCATTTTCTCCATTGAACCACGTTCTTAAGACTAAGTGATTGTGAATCAGAAAGATTTTGGTCATTGCTGACTTTTGAAGTGTTGCCATAGCTTGTAGTGTTGTCTTAATAAATGTCTACGAATTATGTAAGGATGGATTTGGGAGATCATTGGTGAAAATCAGAAAGAGAATTTTGCCCAGGATAGAAGTTTGAAAGATGCCAGCGTTAATACAATGAGTTTCTGATTTCTGCCCATCAATGATTACTCTTATGAGCACATCAAAGAGAAAGAATATAATAATTGAGAGGACATTTCTAGTTATAGCTGACAATCTTGTGAAGTAGACCTTTATGTCAACATCTATCAAACGCTTTTGATATATCAAGTTCTAAAGCTCTAAAAAGAAAGACTCTGTCGGGATATTCACTAATCCTTTGTTATATAAAAATTAGTACATCAGCTGTAGATATGACAGAACGGAAACACTCTTGCATGTCACTGAACACGTAGTTTACGCTGAGGTGGTAAACCACTTCTCTGTTTATCATAGATTCTTGTAACTCATTCGACATTGTGAACACTAAAGACTCCGTAGACGTTAATGTTAGAGGGGTAGACAGAATGTGGTACATTTTCGCAAAGATACTCTTAATGATATAACTCCGCCGTTAGATGGATGATAGAGGGCAAATATGAACTGTAAATCACATGGGCAAAGTAGGATCTTCTCTGGATATGTCCTTACCACATGGAAAGCAATCTCTAATGTAGGCACATATTCCATGCCTTTTTTATGGATTTTCGGGTCCTTTAATCGAGAAACTCATTTCGGGAAACAGTCGATCCAATCCCAGTTTGACAGAGTAACACTAGGTCGGGTTTAATCTCATGTAATTAGATTTTAACATCTAAAAGTTGGAACGTAGACTGCTGATGTGAGAGAAGGAAAGCTGGTAGTAGGGTTTATGTTAGAATTTGGAGTTCTAAGTTATATCTTTTTTATTTCTTGAGATTCTTTCATTTTGGGGGATAAGACATGTGGAAAAAGTCCATCAGAATTTTAAGAGCATAGCAGAGAAATGAAAAAAATAGAAAGAAATGTAACCATGCAGAGGAAAAGCATTAACATTAACCACTAATATGGAATCGAGAGATCCCACCAGAAGCTACTGCATGGTTCAGAATCCATTCACCAAATCAATCAAATGGAAATACAATAACCTCCAGTATTTTGCACCTGAATGGCCTTCTTTGGGATTAATCCAATGTTCGCATCCTTGATTATAAGGCGGATAACGTCATGCCAGATAAAACGTTTACTTTAAACACCTTTATTAGTAATATGGCTATAAGAATAGAAATAGAAAGAAAAAATTAGTACATCTTAAGTGATTGCTCAAGGAAAACACTGCCGGCAAGTGCAGAGCAATTTTGCTTCTTTGTTTGTCAGAAACATCGCTTACTGTAAATGAGGACTGAGGGGAAAATAGAAGAAGCGAGAGTCACGGCGTTGCCGAGATGCATCCATTGTGCGTTTTTTACTCTTCATCAGTCTTTCATAGAAGAAAGTAAATAGATCTCATACAAGTCAAATACCCCCTTAAGTTCGAGCAGACTACTAAATCTTAGAAGGTACCGCCCAGCGCACTTTTCTTTTGAATTGATAGAGTTCTAAATAAACTTCCAAATTATTGGCTCATTTGAATATGTTGTGGCGGCACCCACTCATTTACATATGTGGATAATATTACACATAAATAGCAAGACTACGTTAGTCTGAGTGTGTGTTAACCAGAAGCCACCGAAGGCCGAGCCGAGAGCAAATATGTTCTCCAGCCAAGACTCTCTTACCTGACAACCATTATGTAAATATACTGTGAATATACTTTTTCTAATACACGTCTTATAGATCTACCATTGTTTTTTGAGCCTTCATTCGTATTGCCTTATACGTTATTTAGTTCAACCTGCAAACATAACAGTTGACGACGAAGATGAACGTCAAATATAATAGAATATAACATCAACAATTTAATTGTGCTCTTCACTAATGTTATCTGGTGTTTTCTTATTCAATTCACCACAAATCTCTTAATTCCGTTAATAGACATTATAGATTAGAATAGAATTAGAATAGACTTGGGGATTAGAATACCCAGGGCTTAGGTGCTTGGGGTGTAAAGTGCGATCAGGTTTACAACCCTATTCTAATTTTATTCTAATTTATAATGTCTATTAACGGAATTCAGAGATTTTGGGTGAATTGGATTAAAAATAACAAATAACAGCAGTATAAATCATGTTGTTTATGTTGATGAGACTATAAAAAATTGTTTATTATATTATTGAAAGACGATGAAATAAATTATGTTTATACAAAAATATTAAACTTGATTGTCCTTTAAAATAACCAACACGGTTTACGGAGTAAACTGAAGATCTGTCTTTTAAGCATTTTTTAATAGAATTTCGATTCAGTTAAATCTTAAATGTCATTTTTTTACATCTGGTAATGGAAAAAAAATGGAGAAATGGTGTGCCAATGCTCAATAACCAATTTACGGAGTATGGGATATAATTAATCTAACCAAAAGAAAAAGCCGTATGATTTATGAGCTTGCCCTTAACCCTCTAAAATGTTTTCAGAAACGATCAGAATAAAATAATATTCGCAAAACAAATATTCAAATGCAAAAGCTCCGTTTTGTTTCTTTAATTTAGAGTTTTTCGAAGATTTGAAAATAAAATAAAATATCCGAAAAAGCATGAATAAACAAAAATCTGTTAAAAAACAAGCTTTTTAAATTACTACGCACGCTTTTCAGTGGGAATGCATAAAATTTGCAACAAGATATTTGGGATTTATTAAATAGAAAGAGCGGACCATTCTCAAGATGCGTCCACGGTGAATATAATATTTAAAGCGATTGCATGAGAGATCAATGAAAAGTTATTTCGAATTCAGTCTGGCAGACCAAAATACATCCTATTTCAAACCTCAATCTGGTAATTCGACGAAAATGCTTTTCAAACTTCAGCCTGACAGACAGACGAAAACAATATTTCAAACTTTATCCTGAGAGGACGACATAAATAATGGAGTGCTAAATGTTTTTGTTTAGATTTTAGCTTATGACACCTAAGTCATATATTTCAATCTTTTAAAATTAATACTATATATATTAGGTACAATATAATATGCAACGAAGAATTGGCTCTGTAATAATATATACGAAATTTGCATATAAAAGCGAATTTTTCGATCAACGCCCCCATTTTTCTAGCTAGTATTTCTAGATTCTTCAATAAAACAAGAGAAATGTTAGAATAAAACAAAGATAACTGTTTAATAAGCATAACTTAAAAGGACACTAACCAATATTAGAATTTATCTATTCTTATATGAATATGTGTGAGTCTAATATTTTGATAATAGGCATATTGGGTGACGTCACAAAATTATGATATCTGCCGCAAAAAAAAATACAAAGAGATAAAGAACCTTGAAAAACAAACGCCATTAATGATGGATGAAACGATTTATTATTTGTTACCGTGCACAGTGGATGAAGCACAAATAGTAGATGATGTAATTGGAAGAGGTTGAACAGAAAGGAAAAATACAAGGAATATAGGAAGGAGGCATAAGAGGGAAAGAGAGACAAAAGGTTAAAGGAAGAGGGAGATAGGTGAAAAGAAAGTGAGGCAAATGCATGGATAGTGAAGAGAGCTGATATACAACTAAGAAAATATTAAGAACAAAACAGAAATATAGATAATTGCTTGAAAATCGATTACCCCAAGATCAAAAATTAACATCCAATTACTGCAATTATAGAAAGTTCAATTTTGACTAAAGTTTATATCTTTCAACCACCTTACATCACAAGTAAATCTGAGCAATTTTTTCACTGCACAAAAAGAAATGTCCAACCTATAAAATAAAGTGTAAATTTTTATAAGACAGAAGGTATAACCATAAACGGAACTTACATTTGTATCCCATAATGCATACTGATAAAATGCGTAAAAAGCGGTTGATATGGTTGTTCCCATTTACACTGAACATGCGTAAAAATTAACATCTTTTATTGTTCTATATATACAATTTCTTACTCTTACTACCATCCTAATCGCTAATTTTTTCCCTTGATCTGTTTAGGACATTCTATATTAACGTAATTTAATATAGAATGTCCTAAACGAATCAATTTTTACGTAAATACTCAATACAAGTTTTAAGGTGGCCTGTTCAATCTTTGATAATTTAACTTTTCTGATTCTATCTTTCTTTTCGCCTCTATCTTTTCATTGCAGTAGTTTTTTTTTATGGAAGGCTGTTTTTTGCAAAGAAAGGAGAGTCCTATTAACAATAATTTTTAAAAGACCAAGGTTGTAGATAGAAGGAAAACATTGAGCAGGAAGAAAGTTCCACAGCCTTGCAGTTATTTGAATTGATTGAGAACCGAGACCACCGGACCAAACAAGTTGAAAGAATATAAAGCACAGGGTGGATCAGACAATCCGAGAAACACATGCCATAATAGATTGATATTGCGATGTGTTTTCCTTCTTATTTATACGTTTGCCGATCATGATTTCCCTAATAACTTAAAGTAATGTTTGAAGAGGATTGTAAAATTCTAGCTACTGAATTAAAAATCTTTTTCCAGGCCGTGATACTAGCCAATCTTTTTGAACTCATAGTATTTATAGTTTTTCTTAATGTGCTTGCAATATCTATAGCATCTAAATAATATTGAAACATGAAAGTTAATGTAACTGCCTTGATGATACTTGCAGATATTTTTATGTCTTCTCTTCGGGGTATATTTCTAATTTATTACGTAAATGTTAGAGGTTTCTTTATGTCTAATCTTCTTTGCCAATTGATTTCTTTGGTTGAGTATTTAATTTCTTTGACTCTAGATGAGTATTTCGTTTTTTTCCTATTTTGATAAAGTTTAGTAGTCTTTTTGGTTGATATATCTTATCAAATATTGTCTAATTGAATAAAATGCGATAAAGTAAACAGTCTTTGATATTTCGCCCTAAACAATTGATCATTTAGAGGTAGGAGTATTAACATTTCCCCCTCTTATATGTTGCCTTTATAGCTCGCTGGCTTTCTCTAAGTGAGTCTTGATAAATTTTAGTCCTTCAGCTAAAGTTTGTTGTACGTTAGTGACGTAATCCAACATATTATTCGGCTAAGCCCATTACTGACCTATTGCTCTTTTATCACTTTTAATAGTCCTCGCATTTGATGACCGAGAACTAATTCGAAAGGACTGAATCCTAACGACCTGACTTCTTCCCGAGCTGCGAAGCGCAGAAATGGACTCCCTTGGTCCTATTCGGCATTGTGTTCCACACAATATCCTCTTAACATGTTCTTCAGTGGCATGTAATCGTTCTAATGCTCCCTGTGATTAAGGGTGATAAGCACTCGACTTTATATAGGGGATTCCCAATTGCTCTGTAACTGGCTTATATAGATTCGAGATAAAGTTAGGCCCCTTGGTCGGTCTATATGATTCTGTAGCTTAATTTATGTAAAAAATATTCAAATCGTCTACCACCTTCTTCGTAGAGATACTGCGTAATGGGATCGCCTCGGGGAACCTTGTGGATGCACATATTATAGTTAACATAAATTTGTGATCTGTGCTGATTTTGCGTAATAGTCCCACAGGGTCTATGATTATCTGACTAAATGGTTCCTCCACTGCTAGTATAGGTTGGAGCGGGGCCTGAGAAATATTTTAGTTTGAGCTTTCCCCTCTTTTGGCATATCCCACAGCTTCTTCAGAACTTCTTTTATCCCCCACTATTCCTGGCTAGTAAAATTGTCTGGTCAGTATTTCCAGAGTCTCATTGACTCCTAGGTGACCTGCCAACGGTATCTCATGTGTGCCTTTCAAAATGTCCTCCCGATATTTATCAGATACCATTAATTGTTCTCGCATGATGTCCTCCGTCCCTGGAATCATTCAATTTCCTCATTAGTACTCCGTTATTGAGTAAAAATTAGCTTTGTAGTCCCGGGAATTCTTTTCTCCAACAGAACAGGGGTTGCACGTCAACATCGCCGGTCTGCTATTTGATTAGCACTTGCCGCGGTACGGATAAACCGAGTTGGTATGCAGCCTCCTCTCGCCTACGGTGTTTTCATCCAATGACTTATCTACCTTTCTCCCCTCTATTGTAATACTTTTTGTCATTATCCCCGTTGATGCTTCATGCCTTACTTCCCTACTTTCTGTCTTGTGCTTTGTCCTTATCTCGTTTAGTTTTTAGTGCTTAATTTGACGTTTGGTAGTATCATTGCCTAGTATCATGGCAAGGCAATCATTAGAAGGTCGTCATTTAACCCAACTCTTACTTCTGCTAAGCGACAGTCTGATCTTACACTAACTTTGAATAACAGAACCGTCATGGATTTGTTTTCTATGCCCTAATCGTAATCGATCTACCTGAGGCTCTTACTGCTTCCTTATACATCTGTTTCTTTTTCACAAGGGACTGGGATGCACCCGTATCCCTGATTATATAAATGGCTAACCCTCGACTATTTTTTATCTATGACGATATATCCTACTAGGATGAAATGTTCATATGGTTTGTCTATTCCTTGAGATATCGCCCCTTGTGGCTTGCCTGGGACACCCTGATTCAGCTCGGAGAATCGTTTCGCCTGACATTTCACAGCTACGTGCCCCGGCTTCCCGCAAATGGGTCTAATTTCCTGTTTCAGTAATGGTCGGTTATTTGTGTTTAGAGAATCCCTGATGGGCACCCGCGGGTTGTCGTTTATCCCCTTAACTGTACAATGTTCCATGACCTATGAATATTTGGATCCTTTGGGTGTTACTCTACTTATTTTGTGTGGTAATACACATTCGTTTTCTGATGTGGCTATATCGAGCACTATTTCGGCTTTTTGACGACCAGGTGAATCCTCATGTCATCAGGTATACAGTTTTGGATTTTTTTCAATTAACATGAGTAGTTTCAACCTGTTAAAGTTACTCTCCACGTTCTTGGAATTGCGCCAACGTGTCCCTCTTTGAACTTGACTAACTCTACATATGTTTGCCCATCGCTTTTACTAAAGTTTCAAAATTTCTGTTCATATGCTTGCGATACTAGTTCGTACTTTTTCAGGATAGTTGTGTTTACTGTCTCATAACCTGCACGGTATTCCGCTGGAAGTGCTGCGTATTTTTTAGCCTTGTCGTTTAATGCTGTCTACAAAAGCATTGCCTAGTATTTTCTACGCCAGTTCATCTTTATGACGGTTCTCTCATAATGTGCGAATGGCCATCGACTTCCTTTTCTGCAGACTTCGGAACCAGGCGCATTCGTTTCGTCATATGTAACTTGCTCCGTCAGTCTTCCCGTGTCTGATGAGTTATACTCAACTCGCTAATTCGTATCTTTGGCTCCATTCGAGCATTTTCTATTGCAATTCTAGCCATTGTACTAGCTTTTCAAGTCTGACATGATCAGGCATCATTTTCATCGTCTCCGCTGTTAATTCTTCAAGTATTTCCTCATCATCTATATCGTTGTCCACCATGTGCTCAGTTGCCACTCTGATCCACTGGATTTCTTATTGCTCCTCTAATCTCTAAATCTATTTTCTTTTCTATTATAATTAGTTCATCTTTCTTGAACCTATGTCACTTATTTAAGGAGTTTGTTTTTTAAATTCATCCGTGTCCGTCATTTTGACTTTTTCGTTCGTGCACAGTGCTCAAGTAATCCAACGAGGGTTGTTACCCAAGCGGTCAGACCAATATTATTTGGTGTGTAAATAATTTCAAAGAGCCCCCATGTGACGGTACTTCCAAGTTAAGAAATCCCAAAAAGGAATTTATTCCCGAAACCGTATCGTATGAAAAAAATTGTGCATGCCGGTCGGGAAATTATTACGGATAAGGCGATAAAGCAGTTAACGAATTTCCACAGTAGAATAGCCCTTCAAATTGGAAAGTTGGTTGGTTGTTTTTGTTTTACGGCATATCAACAATGTTCAGGTTATTTAATGCTGGATCTAGTGATTTTGAAGATTTTATTTTAATAGAATATATTTATTTTTGGGAGGATGCGATTCATTTCCTGAGGATTTCCCCCAATCCCGGCTCCAAACCAGGAGCTTCAAAGATCAAATGTTTTCAGGAAGGATGTTGTTGGTACCTACAATAGCAGATGACTGAAGGCCGCCTAACACATTGGGATTCGTAGTTTTTTCAATTGTCCTTCCAGACGACATGATACTACTCCTAGCGTATAAATTACGACCGGGATTACTTGTGTTTTACTCCCTGTATATGCCTTATCCCCAATAATAATAATAATAATAATAATAATAATAATAATAATGATGATGAAGATGATGATGATGATGATGATGATGATGATGATGATGATGATGATAACAATAATGTTCACCAAATTCTGTATGTTTGTTTACAATATACCAGCTGATATTTGGGCTTGATGAACTTAAACAAGAACAATTTTTTTAAATGGGAATATAAACAAAAAAATGACTTTTATATAAGAATATATATAGAAATAGAGATACACAAGGATACATCGTGAAGAGGACTAAGATATATAACGAAGGAAAATAAAGTAAAGAAGAAAAAAAACAATAAAATATGCAAATAGTCAGCCAAGAAACTTAATAAATATAACGACAATAATAACTAATAAGTGCAAAAAAAAAAGATGAAAAAAACAAACAATACTAAAGAAGGGAAAGAAATGTATATGTCCAATCTTCAGTTTGTCTCTACGTGCATTGAAAACAAAAATGTGTCTGTTTCTTGGCAAGTTTGGACGAACCATTGAACTCAAAAGTCGAATCTATTTGTGTTCGCGTAACGAGTATTTAACGTTTCTAAAAGCATCGTCATTACTTGATGAACTATAAGACATAACACTCAAATCAAATTTTCTTACATCAACCTGGCCACATCTTGTATAACGAAAGAGAAAGTTCGTGTGCGACGTCATGGCGGTAATTGGCTGACAGCACCCACTGTGGAACACAGCAGTCTTACATAAAAAAAAAATAAATTGCGTATTAACAATGCTCGGCCTTGAGGGTGGGATTAGCTACGAATAAAAAGCTAGCTTTGGACCTAGCATGTGTCCAAAATTTCTGTCCAAGTAAAAGCTTGCGAACAGATCGTGCCACATATTAATTCCGACGTATTCTCACAGTTCACGAACTGTTTAACCTTGTCAAGATTAATAGAACGGATAGAAGTTCGAGTAAATGTTACATTTCATTTTAAAATGGCGCTGATTTGTGTCCACACGAGGTCAATAAAAGATGTGAATATTTTATAGTTCTATTTCTTTAACTTAAACATCGCCTTAAACTAATGTATACTGATATATATATATATATATATATATATATATATACATACATACATATATATGTGTGTGTGTGTGTGTGTGAGTGTGTGATGAGCTGTGAAACAGCGAAACAGTACTGTATGTGGATGACTATAATGCTTCTTATCTTGTGTTGAGCATATCGGCAGGTGATATACAAAGTGCTATTTGCGTATTAAGCGACGCTATTTGTGTAAACAAATCGAGAGGAGCCATTTGGACAGTGTGAAAACATCGTTAAATTAATTACCAACACATGTTGGTTGGTTGTTGGTTGGTTGTTTTTGTTTTACGGCATATCAATCCCCTTCAGGTTATTTAATGCCGAATCCAGTTATTTTGAAGAAAAAGTATTTAATAAAATGTATATATATATATATTGTTCGATTCGGTTTCTATTATACCCATACTTGGGACCCTAACAGGAACAACCACTCAAGGTCAGAGTGGATCTGGGAACAATGGCAATTAAGGGGTGGTGCCACACTCCCCAAAGCCCGCAAGCTGAAGCCTCACCATCGGATATAGTTTAAGGTCATAGCCAGGACCCACCAACACATGTGGATGACTATATATATATATATATATATATATATATATATATATATATATATATATATATATATATATATATATATAATAACGAGAGGCCTGTACACATACGCACTCACACGTTCAGACATGCATAAACACGCACACACACACACATATATACACACATGTATATTGCATGCAACGATATTAGTATATATATATATATATATATATATATATACAAAGAGAGACTGATAGATATATAGAGAGAAAGATTAAAATAAAATAAGATTAAAACTAAAGTTACGTAGGGTATTTATTACATTTTCAAGTCAATAAGTGTTGCTAAAAGAGTGTATCGGAAACCCCTTTTCGGCTATGGCAATTTGACAGTAAAACACACAATTTGAAAGAATTAAAATTAGAAATAGATACAATTTTTGATGTTAGAATTGTAAAATGTATTTACATTGTAATATCATTTAAGTAAAAGAGTGAAGAGGCATAACAACAATAAAATCTAATATATATATATATATATACATATATATATATATATATATATATATATATATATATATTAGACATTAAGAGGAGATTATAGATAGATATAAAAATACCCTTTCACATACACTTTTCATGATAAAGCTAGAACCCAGAATTAGATAGAATCGAGCAATTGCATCGACAACGGACAACGCCAGACCCAAAGTGGGTTTCGATGTACTGCATCTCACCTCGATTTTTTTATTTCTTATATTTTTTATCCAGTTCTACATTCTACGATGTGACTAGCAACGCGTCATATACGACTAAGATAGTTACTGCTGGTATGCAGGCGGTAGATATCACATCTACAAACATTAACTGAAATTAGCCGACTCCCCCGCCTAAGAAACAGATTTAAAAAGGCTCCCAAAATCTAACAACAGTGCAATCTTGTTAAAAAGTGCTCTCTTTCTACTGTCAAGAACAAATTAAAGGAATTTAATTTGCGAGGATATGTTGCAAGACGCAAGCCAATGATTTCTGTAAAGAACAGAAAGTGCCGTCTGGATTTCGTCAGATTCAATAAAGATCATGACGCTACATATTGGTCAAAAGTGCTTTTTAGCGACGAAAGCAAGTTAAATAAGTTAGGCAGTGATGGTAGGCAGTACGTCCGTTGGAGGAAAGACGAATAATCTAATCGTAGGTGCTTAGTTCCAACGCTGCAAGATAAGGGGGGGTTCAGTTTTTGTGTGGGGCATTATTATTACCAATGATCCAGGGCCTATAGTTCGCTTGCAATTTTTATTCGACCAAGCACATTAATATGTTGACTGAGCATTTTCAACCATACTCTGGTCGGAATTTGGATGATAATCCCATCTTTAGCAGGAAAATGCTCCCATTCACACAGCTGGCAATGTCAAGAGTTGCCTGGAAGAGCATGATATTCCGCGTTTGGATTGGCCTGCGCAATTTCCAGATCTCGATCCTATCGAAAATGTATGGTATTACGTCCAGCAACAGTTACGCAATTATAAAATTTCAAATTTGGAAGAACTTTGGACAAAAATTGAAGAAAAGTGGGATGCCCTTTCCCTGGAGTATTGTTGCAGTCTAATTCAAGGAATTCCCAAAAGATTGCAGTTTGTCAAATTATAGAAGGCTATGTTATTAAATATTAACTAGTTCATTGTGTTCTTGTTTTATTTGTGTTGCATTAATGTCCTAAAGTTACATTTAAATAACAATTTTCCATTGTGGGGACTTTCTTTTTGCCTCCCCAATTTGAAGTTATTTTTTTAAATGAACGTGAACACTAGAATGTTTCAATTAAAAGTCAAATATAAACAGGGAAAATTATAAAGGCGAATCAAATGATGTATTATTTGTTGAAACAGTTCCATTATTTCTAGCTTAAATTTGCAGTTTTGGAAAACATTACAAGCGCGCACTTTCTTTTTGTCGACTATATATATATATATATATATATATATATATATATATATATATATATAAGCCTGAGAAGTCCAAGAGTGGATGAAACGCTGAATATTAAAGCGCCATATATATTTTATAAATTACTATATATATATATATATATATATATATATATATATATATATATATGCGTGTATATCTCTGTGTGTATGTGTGTGTGTAAATATGTTTCACTAATATTATTTCCCCCTTGATTTATATCAATTCTTTAATTTATAAAACTCGATGTAATTACAGAGCATATAACAAATACATGGCAAAAGTCTATATTCTAAGTTTTAGGATGTTGACTATCTTACCATTATTTCCTTTAAGTATGTTGGCATGCACAATTCTTGACAGCACCTGTTTCGTAGAGCAAAATCATTCATTAAAATTGTTATATTAATCAATGAATTTATTCCCCTCCCTCAACTCATCAGAAGAAAAAGCAGGTATCAATTTTAAAAGATAATAAATGCACAAATTGAAAAAGAAGTTACAATTACCTATTTCCCCTTTTAGTACGCCATTTTAGTGTCCAGAATTGTGCCTGCAAGCATATTTAAAGGAATAAATGGTCAGACGTTAAACACTTTGAATTTAGAATGTAGACTTTTTATTTATACCTTATAATATATATATATATATATATATATATATATATATATATATATATATATATATTAGCAGGCCACCTCACGTTGGCACTCGCAAAATACGCTGAACTATGATATTTTAATTCACGCAGATTTCATATTTATTATTTTAGAACTAATTCCCTGTTGATCATTATATTGTACTGAGTATATATAGAAATGATTTGAAAATATTTTTAAATGACGTTTGTGCCATCAATTAGAATCGAAACTAAAACATTTAGCTCTTTTGACGGTATTCGTAACAATTTATGCTAAATATACATGCATATCAGCACTTTAAAAGTTGGCGTAGTTAAACGTGTGAATGTGCATTTGCGAATGCGTAGAGTATACGCATTACGTCGGACTATGCCTGCCAAGTTCCAGCTTTTCTATCTTTATCCTTTAGCAGCTATTCTTCTGGCTAAGAATATAATCGATTTTGTTCCAAAGGTCCGAATAGCACGATCACTTTCATATATATATATATATATATATATATATATATATATATATATATATATATATATATATGTATGTGTGTGTGTGTGTGTGTGTGTGTGTGAGGAAGAGCCTTTCTGGCTGAGGCAGTATGAACCATTTTTTATATATATAATTGCAATTAAGATTAATTATGCACTGCAATTCTAGTCATAAATATCTATTTCAACAATTATCTATAAGAAATAACTAATTCATGGAATTTCTAGCCGTTCTAAAGAGTTTAATAGTCGTGTATGTTGAAAGAATCAATTGTGTATATTGGAATGCACGAATGCCGATAATTACACTTTTTATGGATTAATAATAAAATGTATACGTCGACTTGGCACTATGTAAATTTTTAATGTCATCGCAATTTTGTTTATAAATAACTTTTACTAGACACCATTTCGTATATTAAATATTATATTATTCTTCATAAACCTATATCTTCTATCTTTGTTTTATGTTTAAGGCTTGGAGATAGACGAGAAACAAAACTAGCTAGTAGATACGCGTGTTTATTTTTACTTTTGGAAAGTCAGAGAAGAATACATTTGTGTATGATATATAATTTTTTTTCGTCGGTTTAAGTTATCGATTAAGCAAAGCGTATTCAGATAATAAAAGAAATTAATCTGAGGATTTGTTTTTCAATTGTAATCAATATAATCCGAATAATTCTTTCTCCTTCCCCCCCTCCAAAATTAATTCATTAAAATTGTTTCTCGAAAAAATAAATACCAACACATGTAGAGCGTGATAAACATAGCTTCGAGAACTATCAATTACGGAGAAAACGTTTTCTATGGAAACAAAACAAAACAAACTGAAACGCTTAATATCATATTAATAGGATGGCGTGGGTGTTATTTATTTTGCATGTCATTCCTACATCCGAGTGACTGTCGTTTAATTATTATGGACTTCCATTTCTTGTAATAACTAATTTTACCAAGAATTCTTCATAAGTTTTGCTTTCGGTTTTGATTACAGTGGGGGTCAAAAGTATATGCAAATTGTATAAATTGATAAATTTATGCTTCAATATTTTCCAATAAAATAACTATGTTACTTACTGTTTGATATGCAAATATATGATGCACATTCTCAGAAACGGAAACCCAATAATTATATTCTGGGGGATATGGATCTTTAAATTATTTCAGGAAGGAATATGGACCAAAAGAGTTTGCAAGCACTCATTTATCCGCAATAAATATACATTTTTAAACATAATATAATTCGAAACATTGTGTCATCATGATTATAGTACCATATATTGATAACATATTACAAGAAAACAACAGTTATTACTGAAATAACAATTAACAGAACAATACGAATTTATGAAACTATTTAACCCTTTATTCGCTTTCCTCCATTTTTAATCAAATCAATCGGCCTCCTATCAACAGAGGATGTTAATGTATGCACTTGCTGAGGTGTTATTTCAGAAGATACCTTCTTGATTCTCTCCCAAATGTCTTTTTTACTATGGAATTGATGCCCGTTTTCGTAAACCTTCCTCTTCAGAATCGACCAGACGTTCTCTATCGGATTCAAATCCGGACTCTGGGGTGGCCAGTCCATCAGACGTTCACCAGAGATCCCCTTGTCTGAAAGCCAAGCTTTCGTGAACCGAGAATCATGGCTTGGGACCTTGTCTGGTTGGATAATTAGATTTTTGCTGAGAGCATCATTTTGTGAATTCAACCAGGGCAATAAATTTGCTTTCACAGAATTCATTTTGACACAGTCAGGGACAAGAAAAGGACCAACAATCTCACTTCCAATAATACCAGCCCAAATTATCACTCCCCCTCCCTGTTGACGTCTGAATCGCAAGCGTGGGCTATTGCCTTTAAGAAGCCAACCCTTGACCCAACCGTCAGGGCCGTCGAGGGTTGCTCTGGCCTCGTCAGTCCAGAGAACATTTTGAAAATTAGTTTTCAAATATTTAGTAGCCCATGTTAGTCGCTTTTGACAGTTTATATTACTCAAACGAGGACATTTTGTCAATGTTCTCTCGTCGGCTATCTTTTTCAAAATCCGATTTCGGGTCCTTTTAGAGATGCCAGACACTCCTACATGGTCTAAAATAGCTTTGCTTGTGCTGTGTGGGTTTACTAGCAAACTCCTCTTGATTTTTCTAATATCTCGTAGTGAAGTCACCTTTGGTCTGCCACTTTTATGCTTTTTTCTTCCATCTTTGCCATCAATGACGAAACGTTTCACAGTTCGATGATCTCGTTTCAAAATTTTCGAAATTTCCAATGTAGAATTCTTTGCAGCAAGAAATGTAACAATTTCACCCTTCTCCCTATCTGTCAACATCTTTCCTTTAGCCATTATCAATAAATTAAGATTACCTGCATAAAATTTTGGCTCACCTGAAAAGTGAAAAATGTCGAACTATTATTAAATTCTGGCTTTTATCGTATAATGTAGTAATGGAACGAACCAGAATGACAACCAACAAATGATGAAAGAGTCGAAAATGAAAAATAATGCAAAATTAATAAAGACATTGAGATAAAATAGGTCTGCAAACTCTTTTGACCGCCACTGTATAGCTGACGCCACTTAAGCTACAATTTTTTATATAAATAATTTTTTTTAAATTAATTTTAACCCCAAACAACGCACATTGCCACTTTGGTGTAGGGGGCTATTATCAGGGGAAACAACTACTGGGGTACTATGTAGGGATTTGGGCAGCAAGATGTTGGTTCACGTTGCACTTGAACTTCTGCATGTCAGTACAGTTGTGGAAGCAGGGACCTGGAATGGAATTCCAAAGTCTAGCGGTTCTGGGGAAGAAACTACTGGAGTAGAAAGATCTTTTACATCTAGGGATCTCTACAGTGTGGGGTGGGATTTTGCAGCTTGTCGGGTCTGTCGAGGGTGTTCACGTCGTGGGGGCACTAGTGCTTGCAGTTCATCAGAGCATTCACCATTAAAATACTTATAGAACAGGCAGAGGGATGCAACGTTTCGTCGATGGGACAGAGGCTGAAGCTTAGATGCCAATTTAGGGCCTATCAGATTTGCGACTCTCTTTTGAACACTTTCAAGGAGCGAGAGACTAGTAGCCGATGCACCAGCCCAAATATGAGAGCAATACTCCATACATGGGCGAATGGTTGCCTTATAGAGGTACAGGATACGTTCGGGTGTTAGTAGTTTTGTAGCACGATTGAGAGAGCCCATCTTCCTTGCAGCGGCCCTGGCAATGCCCTCGATTTTTTCATAAGTCTTTGTTTCGGTTCGATTATAGCTCATGGCATTGCAGTAATTTATTGTTTTATGAATAATTTTATCAAGAATTCTTCAGAAGGTTTTGTTTTGGTTTCGATACATATTATTTTTGAAATCGCAACTTTATACTATATAAAAATCGATAGAACATTAAATCGATAATAATATACACGAAATCTTCAAGAATACAATATCATATTTAAGCGTATTTTACGACTGTCCAACGCCGGGTGTCCCTGTTAGCTTAGAAAAGACTTGTTCAGTTTTAACAAAAGAACTACAATAATAGCAGGGTCTCACGATCAACGCTGAAAGACCACAGCATACCAACATCAATATATTACATATGAAAGAGGCCGCTGCGGAATTTCCATAAGTTCCGCTACTAAACCTACTTGCATATACTGTATGCTCAGTAAGCCTATAGATATAATAATATTGATACATTTCTGATTGATTTGATGCTGTTATTGGCATGACTTTTTCAATTCTATATGTGTGTGCATACGTAATAAAAGTTAAAGTGAAAAATAAATTTTCAATTGTAAGGTAATCTATCTAGATAAGAAAGTTCTACCTGGTTAGGAAGAACAAAGGATAGAAAAACTTTAGATAAAGCGTTAAATTACATAGGGACTTATCAAGTCCATAAGGGTTATAGAAAGAAAATTAAGGGAGTAAACTTTTTTGGGTTATGACATTTCGAAGCTAAATGCTTCTCGTCTAAATGTAAGAAAAGTCTGGCATTATACGAAAGTAAAGGTAAAAAGAAAACATCGACTTTGAAAGAAATGCTCTTAGAAATCAGTAAAAATTTGGCATTGGGATTAGATTTTTTCTAAACAGTGACGAAGAAGTAACACGAAAAAGTAATTCAGATCCCGGCTCAATAAACAAGGAAGTAACATGTATCAAATGTATCGTAAAATGTATATTTATGCATATCAAAAGGGGTTGCAGGGATTTCAAAGCGGTGCAGTATCAGTCCAAAAAGTCGGCGTTGTCTTGTATTATACCGCCTTTTTCTCCTCTTCTGACAAGAATATAGTTTCGAAACGCAGTTGCCTGAAGAGGTATCTCCTGTATTCTTTATTCTGTAACCCCTATTGACTGTAATATATGCATGTAATAAAATTATATGCTACTCTACGTTTCAATTACTTATATATATATATAACTACTTCATTTACTCACATAAAATTAATATACGAAAGTATAGATTTATGCTTAAACTTTAAGTATTTACTTCAAAACTGCATAATACGTCGGTAGAGCTAGTTAGTAATTTACAAAATATATATGGTGATTAAGCTACACTGAATATTCGGCGTTTCATCCACTCTAGGAATCATCAGGCTTATGCGCGAATTCTGTGGTTGTTTATTCTTTTTATATGGTACTCTTCTATTGAGGATTTAGTTAGCCAATCAGCTTCTAGTATCCACCGCGCCCCTTCCTATCAGCCAATAGGCATGCATTTTATCGGACAAAGGATCTGTTTTAAAACTAGGTTAGTGTTTTTTTTATTGTTAGTTTATATATAAATATATATATATGTGTACATACATATATGTACATACGTATACATATAGATACATACATATATGTGTGATCGTTTATGTATATTAATGTTTATTTAATTTGTTTATTTGTCTATTTTCTATTGTTTTTGTTTGTTTTAAAACTATTTTGTATCGCTATCCTAGAGTAAATTTTATTTTGTGAACACAGTTATTTGCTATTTCTCTTCTACAAATTAATAAATGTTCGGGTTCTGTAAAGTACAGGATAGCAAATTTTTCATGAAGGCAAAATCTACATGGGTCATCAAGATGCCTACACGTGGTAACTTGTCTTATTCTTTTCCATTCGACTACCGGCGAATGTCCGCTTTCTTTCAGTTCCCAGTATTTATTTGCTAGTGTTGTTTTTATACAGTGTTTTTTATTGTTGAATGTACTTTTGTGGTCATAGTATGGGGTTTTTTAAATCTAAGGAAGTTATGCCTACGTAATATTTCTTGCTATTTGGGTTTTCTTTCGCAAATATTGTTAGCTGATAAACTACGCTTTTAGTTAGACATTTATTTTGAAATGAGCAAAATGTGCGGTGTCTACAGTTGCATTTATCTTGTTCGTTATTTGTATTTTATTTATAGTATGGTTGTTCTTGTCCGGCGTTGGTTTATTATTATTATTATTATTATTATTATTATTATTATTATTATTATTATTATTATTATTAATATTATTATTATTATTATTATCATTATTATTATTATTATTATTATTATTATTATTATTATTATTTCTGCTATTGTTAGTTTTATTTTTGTCATGGTGTTTACTTTTTTATTGTTTATTTTGTTGTGGTTTACATTGTTTTTATTTAGTATTTTGTTATTATGTGCTTTAATTATCATCTCTAAATTTTCGCAACAACTGTAGGATAACTTTAAGGTATTTTTTTTGAAGATTTTGTGTAAGGGGTTGGTTGCGAGATAGTGTTTTTCAATAAGATCTAGAAATTTCTTGCCAAGTTTTGTTTTTAACATTTGATTGTATGGGACCGTATACCAAATTATAGTTATTTTTCTTCTATTTTTAATTTTATTATTGTTATTGGTGTTTTGTTGCTTATATTTGATATCGATATTTTTGTATCCACTATTTTTTAGGGATGTTTCGTAGATATTGGTTGACCTGTTAAATGCATTTTCATCGCTTGAGGTATTACTGAGTCTACTTACGATCGAGTTAGGAATCTTTTTTATAATTGATGGTGGGTGATTGGACTTAGGGTTTACGTAAATTTGAGTAGCGTTATCTTTTAAGTAGGGTTCATATATGTTTTATCTTAATTTAACGTGATGTCCAGGAAGTTTGTTATATTTATGTTAGCTGATACGTCTGCTTTTAGGCCTAAGTTTTTTATTTTCTTGTGTATGATTTTCTTAAAGTTTTCCTCCTTGAATTTGTTGGAGTTTTTTATTATGTTGTTCATCTTAGTGCATATACTACATTTCTGGAGGTGCAATTTAGATACTTTTTTATTTCGAATGTTTGTCTTGGGTTTTTGAATATGTATGTGTTACCTTCTATTATTATGTCACATACTTCACATGAAACAAATCCTACATAAGCGCCACCAAAAATTTCAGCAATAGAGTGGCCTTACATGAGAGCAACATCAAAATTGCAGATACCAGACACCTCTATGTTTCAAAACACGTACACACATGCAGTGGAAACAGCTTCAAACTAATTCCAATCTTACAAACAGACAATAATTTTTATTTACTTACACAGAAAAAAAAAACTCATCACCAGATTCACTCCTGAACTGAACAGAGCCTAATATCATCACACAAAACATGAAAGCAAGGTACACTCGCATGCACATCCATACACACCCACACATAAATCAGAACCGACACATTAAGACACACACACGTGCGTGCATACAATCGCACACAGACATAACAACCCTATCTCTAATACAACAGACTGAACAATACCAACCGTACTTAACCTCGAAACCAACAACACTAGAAACACATAGAACCATAGTATAATATCTGTCCCAGCACCTCGCTACCTCCTCAGTCAGTGGAGGAGAACCCCCTCATGACTGAAACAACTATCATCCCTTCTATCATCCCCCTCCCATACCTAAACCGCTCCAATTGCCCCCCCCCCTGAGGAACAAAATCTCCCCCACACTAGGAACCGATCCTGGGTCTGGCCATACCCACATGGGGAGACAAATAAATAGAAACATTAAAAAATCCCCTATACATATTTTAAATACACCCCTCTTTCTAAACAAACATAATATAAGGAATACCCGAAAAGACTAAAACGAAAAATCACAATACTAAAATCCAAGAATCCAAAAAATAAATATCAAAATAGAATGAAAGCACCCCTACCTTTATTTCAGAAGAGCTGGCCCCCCTCCTCACACATACACATAAGTAACGACTTCGGATCACAGTCACCTTTCTAAGGAAGAAAATAACCTCATAATACTATAAAACAGTATACACATTCTCAAACCAATAAAAGCAAACACACACACGCACACACACGCACACACACGCGCATACACACACACACACCCTACCCCACCCTAAAGGAAAAGAAAAAACACTAGCAATTATATAGGGTCTAACTATAGAATTTTCGGCCAAAGAAAAGACGAAATGATTCCATTTCCTTTTGATGAAAACCGTTTTTCTTTTTTTCTACTAGTTAGTCAGATTTGTACAAATCCGAAGAGCTATAGGAGCTGTTTATCATGTAAGAAAGTGACAAAATGTTCAACAGTGAGATCGAGGATGCGCCGCTGTACAACTCATGTGTAATAAATTGCGAACAGACGGGCTTACATGACAAACGCTCGAGGTGTGCACTCTGCAAAGCGGGCACGTCCAAAGAAAAATTGCAAGATGGCGGCGGCCGGTTAATATTGCCAAGTAATCACGCAAAATCTCGTGTTCTCTCGCACACACGAGAGTTCAGCTTAGCATAAAAACGGGTCACTGTGAGCAAGAAGGGAGAAGGAAAAACGTAGTCAAGACAAAGACGACGCTTCTGACGACTGAGAAGAAAAAAGAAGAAAAAGAGCAAGAAGTAGAAGAGGAAGAAGAGAACGATACATGAGAAGACGAGGTGTGTGCGGTTTTGAGTAAATCGAAACAGACAGAAAAAAAAAATCTGATTACAAGCTATTCCGGCTTTGGTATGGAGAAATTTGACATCAGATTAATTCCGGAATTCGATGGCTCCCTCACTGGTCCCTCGGTGGTCGAATGGCTGGAAAAGGCTGAGCGCGTTTGCCGGTTGTGCACGATTAAAAATCCAGCTATGGTTATCCCATTGAGACTCACTAAAGGGGCTTATGCCGTGTACCAGCAGCTAGAGGAGGATCCGACCATGGAGCAGATTACACAAGCGCTATACGGGGCATTTGGTACAGACCCTTTTGTCGCCTGGAGGCAGTTTTCCGAACGCCGACTTGGGCCGGGGGAGACAGTGGATGTCTACATGGCCGACTTGAAAAAGCTTGCCACTCCCTTCGGCGGTGCAAGTGATCGCATATTGGCATGCGACTTTTTGTCGGGACTTCCGGATGAGGCAAGTCGACTGCTGCGAGCATCGTCAAGACTCACTGAGATTAGATTGGAGGAGTTATTGGCGAGGGCACGAAACATCTTGAAAGACGATCGAGAACTAGTCTCCGCAGCTGTTGACACTCTGGACTCGCCAACGAAGGGTCTACGATGCTATACCTGTGGTGGCCCCAACCACTTTTCCAGAGACTGCAAAAGCGGTACAAGGCGCACCCCTAATTATGGAGCACGACAAGTAATACGGTGTCACCAATGCAATAAGCCAGGCCACATAGCGCGGAATTGTCCGGGAAACGGGCAAGGGGAGGATGCGGCAGCGCTAGCACCCTCCCCAACGCGGCATTGAACAAAGCGCTGCCTGCAGTAACAGTTCAAGTTGATGGATGTGAACGTTCACCGCTGGTTGACACCGGCTGTACCCAAACCCTTCTTCGAAAGGAATATTGCGTCACATGGAAGAAACGAAGGATCCCTGTACTTACTGTCGGCCAAGGCTCATTGGTGTGTTGTGGGGTCAGCGTTGTTCATATCAGCATTGGCAATGGCTCTCCGGTTGCTGTGACGGTGTTAGTGGTCGATGGGGAGCTGCTCGGGTATGACCTTCTCCTTGGAATGGACGCTATCACACAGCTAGGCGGAATTAGTGTGATGTGAGCTTCTCTCGACCAAACAAACAAATGTGTGCAGCAATCACTCTCGATGAGCCCGACTTCCATGCAGAATACGATAAGGGCACAAACACTTGGACAGCGTCCTGGAAATGGGCAGGCGACCAGCCACCAGTGTCATTGCGGAATCGACTTACAGAGTATCCCCCTCCTGCGTGGCTTAGGGGGCAGTACGAGGCAGAACTTCAAGTGTGGCTGGATAATGGCTGGTTAGTTCCATACCCAGAGGATGAGCTCGGGCCCCCGCGGGGGCTAATTCCCCTGATGGCTGTCAGACAAGAGAACAAGCAGAAAGTTCGTCTTGTTCTTGATTACCGGGAACTTAATGAATACGTTGACCCACACACTGCGGGGGCTGATGTCTGTGCTCATAAACTACGGGAGTGGCGGCGGCAGGGTGCGGAAGCAGCCATACTGGACTTGCGAAGAGCGTACTTGCAAATACGTGTTGAGAAATCGCTGTGGCCGTTCCAGACGGTGGTGATCAAAGGAACTCGCTATTGCTTGACCAGGCTAGGATTCGGCCTGAATGTAGCCCCTAACATCATGACAGCAATCATGCAGGCGATCCGGCGTCAAGATGAAGAGGTGCAACATGCGACATCGTCGTATATAGACGACATTTTTGTCAATGAGAGCCTCCTGTCTGCCCAGGCGGTCAAAGAACACTTCGAGCACTTCGGATTGTCGTGCAAGGAGCCGGAGCGGCTACAGGACGGGGCGAAAGTGCTTAGACTGCAGGTGAGCGGAAGTGCAGATGGCCTTCAATGGGGAAGGAGTGGTGAAATCCCGGAAATCGCATCTACCATCATACGTCGGAGCACGTTTTCCATTTGCGGAAAATTGGTGGGTCACTTCCCTGAGTGGCTGTAGCGGCCATAAAGCGACGGGCAACTTCTATGTCAACTGGATGGGACGATAAGGTGCATGATCCTGCGAAGCATGCTGGTGGAAGTTGTGGCCAGAGTGACCAATGATGACCCTGTACGGGGGAGCTGGTGCGTCGATGGGAGTGAATTTACAGTTTGGGTAGACGCCAGCTCACTTGCCCTTGGCGTTGCTCTGGCGGTCGACGGAAGGATAATAGAAGATGCCTGCTGGCTTCGGCCGGAGAATGACGCCAAGCATATAAACCTAGCTGAACTCGATGCTACACTTAAAGGAGTCAATCTAGCGCTTCAGTGGCAGGCTAGAATCCTTCACATCATCACGGAGTCCACGTGTGTGCATCGGTGGATGACCAATGCCTTGAACGGAAAAGCACGTCTGACAACGAAGGCGTCGCCCGAAATGTTGATCCGGAGGCGGCTTGCTACCCTAACAGAAACCACTAAGGAATACGACTTGGTCATAGATGTGACACTGGTGCAGTCCTGTTTGAATCAGGCGGATCGTCTGACCAGAGTGCCACGCCGTTGGCTAGACCTGCCAAAAGAAATGAACGAGTCAGCACCTGTAAATTGCGATGGAGTGGGACATAGACTCAGCCTGGAGCATATTAATGATGTCCATTGCCAAAGCGGGCACCCCGGTGTAAACCGAACGCTTTACTTCGCCAGATTGGTTGACCCCTCTGTGTCTCGGAGGGCTGTGAAATCTGTTGTGGGATGCTGCAACACCTGCCGATCGATCGATCCAGCACCTGTCCGGTGGAAGAAGGGAATACTCAGTGTGAAGCGTAATTGGGATTGGATTGCGATGGACATAACGCACTACAACGGGAGGCATTTTTTGACGCTTATCGACTGTGGACCATCTAGGTTTTCATTGTGGCGGCCCCTTCGCCGGCAGGACGCGGCTGCCATTATCCATGAGTTGGAAGGTGTGTTCCTCGAGCGTGGCCATCCTTCTGAGATACTCACCGACAATGCCCCCGCTTTTGTTAGTGAGCCGTTTAAACAGTTTGCAGATGGCTGGGGTGTCCATCTGCGTTTTCGGTGTGCCCATGTTCCCACTGGAAACGGGATTATTGAGCGCAATCACAGAACTGTTAAGACAATCGCAGCGCGGAAGGGGTGTACGGTACCTGAAGCAGTCTATTGGTACAACGTCACCCCTAAGGACGATGTTTCACCCTCCACCGCGCCAGCCAACGCGCTACATACATACCGTGTCAGGGTGAGAGGTTTGGAGAGCAGCTCACTACCCGAACCGGAGCTACCACAAAAGAACATAAAAGAAGGAGATGTCGTCTGGGTTAAAAAACCCCGAGGCCAGTGCACGACTCGCTACGGAACCGGTCATGTCACTGAAGTGATAAGCCCGCAGGCGGTGCGAGTTGATAGAGTACCTCGTCATATTAAAGATTTAACATCAGTATTCCAAACGCAGCTGCCGCTTGACGAAGATAGTGAAATTGAATCCGTGACCAGCGACCCATCATTCTGGTTCATGACGGCTTCAACGCACAGCGACACTGAGAGTGGTAGCCTTCAAAGTACTGACCCTCCTGCTGATGATGAAGACCCGGACAGTGATACTGCGATGCTCAGCTTTAGGTTCGCCGCCCTTCGTGTCTGGGAAGACAGCGCAGACGATGATGAAGCCCCGAATCCCCCTCTCCGAAGAAGCACTCGAAGAAAAAGGCCACCGCCTCCCTGCTCTTTCTGTGATAATGAGATCAGGGGGGAGTGTGTAATAAATTGCGAACAGACGGGCTTACCTGACAAACGCTCGAGGTGTGCACTCTGCAAAGCGGGCACGTCCAAAGAAAAATGACAAGATGGCGGCGGCCGGTTAATATTGCCAAGTAATCACGCAAAATCTCGTGTTCTCTCGCACACACGAGAGCATAAAAACGGGTCACTGTGAGCAAGAAGGGAGAAGGAAAAACGTAGTCAAGACAAAGACGACGCTTCTGACGACTGAGAAGAAAAAAGAAGAAAAAGAGCAAGAAGTAGAAGAGGAAGAAGAGAACGATACATGAGAAGACGAGATGTGTGCAGTTTTGAGTAAATCGAAACAGACAGAAAAAAAAAAAACTCTGATTACACTATCGATCCAAAGTTTGAAAACAAGACGAACGCCAGCGCCCTAAAAATGCAAACTTTGACCATTCACGCTTAGGGGCACAGCTCAACGCATCGGACGATTAACGGTTATGGTCATTGGTGTGGTTTCAAGTGAGAGCAATATCATACCATCTAAGATATTCAAAGTCGGCTTGAAAATCAACCCAATCTGTATCTAGATATGTTGAAGAGTGTGGTGATCTCCTGGTACAATCAGGTGACTCTTGGTAGACCTTCGCTGTGGCAGAATAACTCGACGCGGCCCCTCAACTCCAAAGAGACCTAGGCTTGGCTTCAGAAGGAGTGCTACGAGTTTGTACACTTCTCCAACTGACTTCCTCCTTCCCCGACCTGAACCCGCTGGATTACGTATTTTCATACATCTAGCACATCATCAATACGACCTCCAACAACATCTAAGTCAACCTCATTGCCGCTATCCGGCGAGCAATAACCGAGCTTCCATCGGCGCTTGTGAAAAAGGCATGCTCCTAGTTTCGCACCCGTATCGAAGCGCTGATTCAGGCTGAAATCGGTTACATTGAATGCATGTCATCTCTACTACATAATACAGTTACCTGAATTTATGTTTATAATAAAAGGTTTAAATGGCCTATGTCAACCTACTGGTTGGAAGGTGTCAGTGTGTTAACAACTTGTTTCTGAAACCCGATTGTCTGTCACGTAATTCAACCATGAGATAAAAACGTTCTGTTGTGGCCCAAAAGATTTATTTGTTTTTTTTTATATATATATATATCAAGGACTGCGACTTTTCATCGACGAAAGACGAGAAATTAAATGCATGTAACCGCCGCACATTTTATTTTGTTAGACTCATCCCGACGAACGATAATAACTCGGTCTATAATGTAACAGTGAACTTGCAGGAACTTGGAACCATTTAGTGGCCCTTTTGAAACACATGGGAAATATTAATGATAACCACGTATAAACTCTAAAAAGCATGACATGAGGTTTGTTTTTATTGCAGTCTATACAGTATATTATGACGAGGCCTGTAGTAATTTTTTATATGCAAATCAGGAGGTTAAACACAATGTTAAGCGTGGTTTTAATTAAAGTGTTTCTCAGGAACTTGATTCGAAGATAGCATATCCAAATTTTTATTTTGTGTCGTTAAACTCTAATCCTAATCGTCACCCACCTTTTACGGCATCGTTTCCACAATTATTTTTACAGAAAACATCATGTTCGTTTTTATAATCCCAAAGTGCAAAATGTGCTAAAGACTTGAATTGATTTGCACTGAGCATGCCCAGGCAACGAGACGTTATGCACTTAACCGTCGCTATTTCTCTGGCCTGTACATAAATAAATGATAGGCATATATTGTGAGTCTCTGGACATCTTCCTAATGTGTTAGGGATAAAAAAGAAAAAAATTAAGTTGATCCGACAAAACTATTGAAGGAAAAGTTAATAGAAAGACAATGGAAAGAAACTGTTTAACCAAGGCATCTGAAACAAGGTTGTTAATCAAGGTGTGGCAGTGAGCAGACAAATCACGCGACATAAAAATTTAACATAAATATATTTTAATTTAGTTTACGGGCGGCTTTATATGTGGTAGCGAGTTTTGAAACAATTTACGCCAGTTAGGGATAGTTTTTTTTTTAATTTGCGAACGTTTATGACTGTTTCCCACTTTAAAACGGTTGCCGGCAGATTGCGGTTTAGAAACTCGAGATAAGGTGATCACAAATGAGCCTAGACAGACGACTTAAAAGTGGGAGTCAATGATTTGAGGGCCCTGTTCCACAATGTTGTACTGTTGCATTTGGGGAGGGATGCATACAACTGATGATACATGATTTAAGGGGGTACATTACGACGACGACGACGAAACAATGACGGAGAGGTTAAATCTGTAATAGGAGGCTGAGAAATATGAAGAGGAAAGCGAGGTGTAATAAACAGTTCTTTTAACACCGGGAGAAATGCATTATAGATGGTGGGATATAGTTAATCTTGGAAGGGGTTTCATGACAATGGGACATCGTTATGATAAATATAAACTTGAAAAACAAAATACATTACCTTGATTGTAAATGACGACGAAGATAAAAGGTTTACATAACAATATGAAGACATTTATTTTTACAGCTGGTGATGAGAATGATAAGAATCCAATGCCTGGCAGAATTACTACATTGTCTTGTCTTCTTCCCCTTCACTTCCTAAAGGAGCTTAGGCTTACTCTCTCTCTATCATCCCTTCTCCAGCTGATCTCTGACTGAACTCTGATTAAACTTAACTGTATATATTGGTTTTATATTACTTTGTGATGTCAGAACGCGCCCAAACGTGAGCGTGCGATACACATGTACATTGCATATGCTTCTAACACATGTACTGGCAACATAAAGGACATTCCTTAATTTAATTTTTCCATTATTCTTCTGACCTAACTTTGTTGTATAGTTATTCTCGATATAATGGATAATTCCACTGCATTCCTGGAATCGTATCTAAATAACAATTATGTGTTCATTTTAACTTTTGTCAACTACGTTCGATTCCAGCATTATCCTTTAATAATAACTTGTGTGGCTACCCGGTGTTGCCCGAATGTAATGAGGTGTGGGGATTTAATCAAAACCACATTAAGTAGCATAAATTTACGCTTTTAAATGATAAACTTTCTTTTAAGAAATCGGAAAAAACAGCGAACGTGAGGGAAAAATAAAAAAAAGAAAATAAGCAATAAGAGAACGAAAAAATTGCATAAATAACCCTATTTAAATATTTAAACTTACAAAATCGAAAAAGTGGATGCCCGTCGTTTCCCGGATGTTTGGAGGTGGGAGAAAATAATTGCAATAGACAGGCATTCTCGAACCCATGACGCGAAGGCGGAAGAGAAAGTGGAAAAAAAAACTGACGTCTTATCGATATTCCATGCCGCGACCGAACGTTCGGAAGGTTGAAATTAAGAAAAGTCATCCCAACCGATACGATGATTTGCAAAAATGGTGACGCAACAAAACCAACCCTGTCTGTATAAAAATGCTCAGTTAAGGGTGAAGGAATTAATGTTTTTACTAAGTTTTTGATATTTGTTGTCCGAAGCTTTACACTACAAAAGGATATCGATCTAGTGAAATCCGTCGCTTTTGTAAAAAGTTTAGATAGATATACAAATAAACATACATACATATGTAAATTTAAACAGACAGGTGAGATTTATATTATAGACTGGCCTGGTTGCCCGTCGTTGCCCGGTTGATTCGAGGTGTGTGTCGACAATATATATATATATATATATATATATATATATATATATATATAATGGTAATAGGAAGACGTACCACGAAGGAGGAAACCCGTACCGCGAAGGAGGAAAAGAACGTGAAAAAAATACTGGCAATCTTGCTGTTGCGTACTTGCCGAAGTGACGAACGTTTAATTTAAGGCAAGTCAATCAAAAAGACTTTCAAAAATATCGACGAGAAAAGTTGAGGGTTAATTAATTAATATTTTTGGCCAACTTTTCGATATCTGTCGTCTGAAGGGTCGAGCTTTCAAACGATACCAATCACGTGAAAATCTGTCGCCTCTTTCGAAAGTTTTTGGCATACATACATACACACATACATATATACATACATTTAAATAGACAGGTGAGATTCATATTATAGATTATATTCGATCTTAATTACTTCGTTTATCTAAATACCAGGATTCGTTCCCTTTGATATACAAGACAACACTCACTCAGAGCCCTAGACTGTATAGAATGTGTCGGAGTTTGTGTATTCTGTGTTTTGGATTCTTTTAATTATTTATTTTATTCTTGTAAGCTCATATTCGTTTCCATGAAAGTCCTCAATATGAGAGAGATGACGTCACTGACAGAATAAGAAGAGAATAAAACGGTAAACTGAATTCTGATCTGCGAGTGTTTTCACTGGAATAGTATGTCTTTGCACAATACTTTGCACAATCCAAATGCGATGATTTTAGCCAAGGATATATATATATATATCTCATGCTGGAAAACCTTTAAACATTTATGGGACCTTTTGAAACTAAACACCGAATCTAACTCGAAAATCAAGAAAGCAAAACTTGCGTAGATGATAAACGTTATCTAACGAACATGTCATGAAGATTAAGCTATAATAAATGTCATGCGAATAAAAGCTTTTTTCTTTCCATCCTTTAAAGACTAAGAACTTTCTTCATATGCCATTAGTTTTTACTTCCCTTTTTTGATATTTGCACGAAAATGGCTCCGTTCAACAAAATGGCAAGCGTTATTGATGCGTCTTACCTGAGCTTATCGTTTTAAAAGAGCAGACCAAACGATTCTAGCAGATTTTTTACGCTGACCTTTGCATAGAAGAAGGGAACCTTTATGCTGCCAACTTTTTCAAATGGCAACGTTTCGTGATTGTCGTACACGAGACCGATCTTGTATACCGTATTTTCTTAAGTCGTTGTAGATACATATTATCGAGTTCCATTAACAGAAGTACGAACAGTTGTACTAGAGATTAAATACAGCCACAGTATTGAAAACATAACATAAAAAGCACAATAACATATTAGCATTATAACTTATATTAAATAAGCAAATGTATACAACGACGGAACGTACATTCTATAATAATGTCTACTGCAGGTAGGTGTTCATTTTCCTTTATTATATTCCATAAGATGTCAATTTGAAAACAGAAAATTATCACGTATACTAAACCAGATATCAAATAGCTTAGGACAACCCTATATAATAATAAAATCATTGCCAATAATTACAACAGTCAACAAAAAGAGTTTCGCCTACATTTTTTCACCAGATTTAAGGCGGATCTTGGTAACTGAATCCGAAAATCACATTTATTTTACTCAATCAGGCAAAGTTTTTAAACATTAACCCCTGTTCTCGATAAAAGTATCTCCTAAGTAAAAATGGAATCATATTGGCAGAATAACAATGTAATTAGAAAGTCATATTTACAGTGGGTGCAATAAGTATTCGATACAAAGTACATGCAATAACCCTTATCCCTGAGTGGCTTCCGGGCTTTGATAAGTGGTGATCGCCTTGTAAAAAAGGCAAAATGTTGATTTATTTTTATTACACGAAAACAAAAACAATAACAAAAAAGTGCTAATCTGGCATCAATTGAAATGGATGGCTCTCGTCTAGGAGAAACCCCATGTTTTGACATGCTACTGGGCTTGACTTTACTCCTGATCTGAAATGGAACACGTACATCAAGTCTGTTGCCAAGGTCGCTGGAAAGATGGTGGGATCCTTCTACCGCTCAAGAAGATATCTCACTACTGATGCAATTCTCTATCTATATAAAAGCCAAGTACGCCCAAAGATGGAATACTGTTGCCATATCTGGACAGGAGCTGCTAAAAACAGCCTATCCTGCCTTGACAGAGTACAAAATAGACTTCGTGGCTAAGTGGGGATGCCCTTTTCTCTTCCCTGCAACCTCCCTCCCATAGAAGAGACATTGCGTGCCTTTCTTTGTTTTATCGTTATTTCCATGACAGGTGCTAGTCTGAGCTCCAATCTCTAGTCCCCCCTCGAAAATCTTTTATGAAAAACACCCGTCTAGCTGAATCCACTGTCAAAAATTTTCCCCACTTTTTTTCTGTGCCTAAATCAAAACGTACATTCCATTAACAAAGCTTCTTTCTTAGAACTGCACGCCTGTGGAACTCTGTTCCGCCTGCTTGCTTCCCACCTGACTACAATCTGAATGTCTTCAAGTCCAACGTTAACATATTTCTGATGAACCTCCCCCTTTAGTAGACATTTTTATTAAACCCCCACACTAACGTACTGTACATGCAATAACCCTTATCCATGAGTGGCTTCCGGGCCTTGATAAGTGGTGATCACCTTGTAAAAAAAAGAAAAAAAAGAAAAATGTTGATTTATTTTTATTACACGAAAACAAAAACAAATACAAAAAAGTGCTAATCTAATATATTTTTATATAGTTTTTGATTCAAAATTTGTATTTATTATACAGAAATACATTAGTTTAGCACTTTGTTCTGGTTTTTGTTTTCGTGTAATAAAAATAAATTAACTTTTTGGTTTCTATCAAATACTTATTGCATCCACTGTATGTTATGTCAATCCTTTTCACAAAACGCACTCGTCTAGCTATAATCGCTAACAACAATCCCTCTACTTTTAAATTTTTGCTTAAATTGACACACAAATTCAATGATCAACACATATTTTCGTAGAACTGTCCGCCTGTGGCACTCTGTTTCGCTTGCCTGCTTTTCAGCTGATTAAAACATAGCCTTTATTAAACCCAATGTTAACAATTCTAGATGCCCTTTTAAAAATTTTTGTTTTATAACATTTTCACCCCAAACAAGGCACATTGCCACTTTGGTGTAGGGGGCTACTATCAGGGGAAACAACTACTGGAGTACTATGTTGGGATTTGGGCAGCAAGATGCCGGTTCACGTTGCACTTTAACTTCTGCACGTCAGTACAGTTGGGGAAGCAGTGACCTGGAATGGAATTCCAAGGTCTAGCGATTCTGGGGAAGAAACTACTGGAGTAGAAAGATCTTTTACATCTAGGGACTTCTACAGTGTGGGGTGGGATTTTGCAGCCTGTCGGGCCTGTCGAGGGTGTTCACGTCGTGGGGGCACGAGTGCTTGCAGTTCGTCAGAGCATTCACCATTAAAATACTTGTAGAACAGGAAGAGGGATGCAACGTTTCGTCGATGGGACAGAAGCTGAAGCTTAGATGCCAGTTCAGGGCCTATCAGATTTGCGACTCTCTTTTGAACATTGTCAAGGGGCGAGAGACTAGTAGCCGATGCACCAGCCCAAATATTACAGCAATACTCCATACATGGGCGAATGGTTGCCCTATAGAGGTACAAAAAATCAAATTCTACCAATTTTCCACGACTAACAATCGATAACAACCTTACACTCATTAACCGTTATCCGCAAGTGGCCTTTGACCTTTCATAAGCCGTGAGTCCCTTGAAAAAAAACGTTATTTACTCATAGCTATCAACAAAATAATGTCATATAACCTCCGAAAAACTGTAATTATATTTCTTTTTCTATTGCTTAGTGTTGTTATCATTGTATCGCCTTTTTGTACTTTGTAGTTTTGTTGACTATTACACGTATATAACAGGATCTGATTAATCGAGCATAGATTAGGACACAATCTACGGAATAATGGCCTTTAATCTTTTGTACAGACCTGCCATTATTTCTATAAAATGACTTCTTCAAGTCTAATCGAGTATATTTTGTTTTCTCTCACTGTATGCACTTTGACACCAGGCTCGGAAAATGAGATTAAAAAGTTGCCTTCCCCTAGGAGGGCACTCTGACTGGCAAAAAGTGCCCGGACAGTCCCGTCAGTAAGAGCGCATCAGGCTATTAGTAATAAACTAACCCCGTCTTAAAGAGAGAAGGCAAAGCCCGGGAGCGTCGATGTCCTAGAACTGCGAAGGACCAGCCTTACACAGCGATCAGGGTCAAATAAAAAATGATTTTTGGGTCCGAGAAAAAAATCATATACGTCTTTTTTTAAGTTATCAAATATTGTCAAATACATTTACGTGCTACAATCCATTATTGTATTATTCATCATCCAACTTACACGTTAATTACCCATTTTTCTGACTTATATTTTAGATTAATAAACCAGGTCTCATTAGTAAAATCATAAGAATGCAGGACGATGCAAAACTTAAGCATATTCTATAAATAAATTCTCGTATGACTTTCGTTTTCAACTTTATTATTCAAACACGCCACACATCGGTGAAAATGAATGGGTGGTCCGTATTCAATGAGGAAACAAAAAATCACTTTTCCTTAACAAATCGAACTTGATCTAGGGCGGTACACTTGTTATTTCCATTTTGTTTTGCACTACTTACGCTTTGCCAACACATTTTAATAGCGATTATCGTGCAGGGAGACACCAAGTCTAGATTTTTTAATTTTTTATAATGCTCAACCGGATATTGAATTCGTCTCTTTGTACGATTGCATACAACACCCCCCCCACCCATATATATATATATATATATATATATATATATGTGTGTGTGTGTGTGTGTGTGTGTGTGTGTGTGTGTATATACTAGCATGTGTGCCCCGCGTTGCCCGGGTGTTTGGGGGTGTAAGCTGAGCAAAAACAAACAAACAAACAAACAAACAAACAAAACAGTAATTAAAAAAAACTTGGCCCCTATTATGACCCCTTAACATTTATTGTTTCGGGCTCAAATCAAGTTATTAAGTTAGACCCATATCCAATAAATCTATATCTAAAATTTCAAGTGTTTAGACCCAAAATTGTCGGAGGAGTTTGGTAGAGTTCTCAAAAATCAAATCGTTGAACTTTAACCCCTTAATCGCCAAAATTCTGTCCGACAACCGATCACATCGATTTTCCCAAATCTCAGTACCCTTTATATAAAATTTTGAGTCTGTAAGCTAAAAATTGACAGAGTTATTGATAAGGGAAATGTACACAGACAGACGGACAGACACACAGACACGTTCACTTATATATATATATATATATATATATATATATATGTATATATATATATCGTTGTTCATATATATATATATATAATATAAATTTATTAGGATATTTTTAGTTTATCGTCGCTTATTTTGTCATGTTCTGTTAACGATTTTTCTTTAAAAAATGTTAAAAAGGAAACTATAAATTTGTTAATGCAATATAAAATAGAATGAGAAAATGAAAGAAATATATATGACAAAATTGATAGGGCATCAGTCCCTTAGAAAGCAAATGCAAAACTATATAATGCGAAAGAAATTAAAGATAAATGTTCACGTTTACAAATATGTATCGAAAAACAATGATAGCTATAGAAAATGCCACAGATATGAACTATCACATTAAGTAGCATCGCGTATGCATCTTAACAAAACATAAAAACGATCCTGGAAGAAATATTAAACAAAAACAAAACTAATTTTTTTTTTTAAATATAAGCATAGAAACGAGTTTGTTTTTTATAAGCATAACATGTGAATATAAACGTGGCAGGGCAGGAAAACAAATCAACGTAGAGATGCTGAGTAACATATAAAATCGATAAACAAAGATGTGCAAAGTCGCGAGAAACCTCCCTTATATAATTGCATATTTCGGAGTTGCTTTTTGCTAAATAGAATCGCCTCACATCTAATATGACGTCATATAGTCATCCATATATTTAAAAGAATAAACACTGTGACTTTATTGGAAATAATGTCTGAAACTATGCTTTAGAACTTTTCAAGTGAGACATTTTTATTTATATATTTTGTATTATTTATACAATTTTTCTGACAGATGTAATTCTTACAACGTTTCGACCGATGTAACTTCTCACCTTCTTCAGAATCTGTGAGAATTTATTATTAGAGCTACTTTTTTAAACTTAGATGTTTTGTCCCATAACGTTTCAACCGAGATAACCTTGAACCTTAAGAATTTGTACGAAATATCGAGTAATTCTCGCGTATTAAATAAAAGGTTCCTGAAAGATTTCACAGATTACTAAGGCTGATGAGATCTGTTATACAAGATGTTAACTAGTCTGAATGATCCAGTCATTTTTCAAACGTGCTTTTCAAAGCACGATTAAAAGTAAGCAGCTGTTTATAACTGCTTGTGTGTACCACGATTACGCCAACGTCTTGACATGGACGATTTGATGTCGCTTGTTATTAAGGGAACAATTTTTGCCTAATAAAAATATAAGGAAAAAACTGATTCGTCGAACATTGAACGTGTAAACAAGAAAAAAAAACTTTTTAAAGAAGAGATCCTTACAAGACTTTCCAAAGGGAAAGAGCTAGACACAAAGTCGGTTTTTAATAAAGGGGAACATCCAGCCCGCTAAAACGTTGGCGCTCTGGATTGAAACAAAAAATTAAAACATGTCTCTGTCTAGAAGGATTTCTTTTTCATTAAACGACAACAGGCACAATTAAAAGTAGAATCAGAACAAATACAACACTTACATCTCAACAATATCTGACTAAAACTAAGCACGTGAGGACTTGAAAATCCTCACCCAATAGGTAGAGTGTATCTGCATTGTGTATATTGCATTTTAATGTCTGAATAGCAAAGTATCTATTCTCCAGCTAATATGCCTCTAGTGATTACCAATAAGTGGCTGTAATTGCACATATTCTTTTTTTCTTTTCTTCCTCCAGAAGATGAGGTATACCTGGAAAATTACGATGAACTTAACCACACATTTCCATCTTTATACAACCCATACTGTTTGTAAATGAATATTTATATTTGAAACCATATTAGCATCATTTAATATTGCCATCATTCTTTTTTCCTATCTTATTCAGAACACGAGGGTGTTTTCTCTAAGTGTACGTTTCCATAGCCTCAAGTCCAATTTCTTTAACACACACACACACACACACACACACACACACACACACACACACACACACACACACACACACATACACACACACACACACGCACGCACACACGTGTATCTAAATATATATGTGTATATATACATATATATGTATATATGTGTATATATGTATATATATTAATATGTGTATATGTATATATGTGCCTCTATGGATATATGTCTCTATATATGTATTTATATATATGTATGTATATATAATATATATATATGTATATATGTATATGTATAATACATACATATATATATATATATTGAATTAAGAAAAATGCTAAATCATTGTGAAACATTTAAAAACTTTTATTTTAATATGTTCTAAAGTACGACAGATCGATAATCAATACATAAGTTGCCTTAAAATCTATTCTTTGCAGGAAAGAAAATATTCTCATCAGAAGGTTAAGCCGGTGTAATAAATACTTAAATGTTGCTCTAATAGTTTTTATAAATTTTATTGAATTTCAGAACACGATGAAGAACTATTAGCAAGCCTGGTAAGAAGTGAGACGTTATATTTCGAAGGTAAATAAAATACTGGATGTGAACAAATAAAATTTATTTATAATATAAATGTCATGGCCAAGGTAAGCATGAGTACACCAACATATAGAAGAGTTAGAGTAATTTGCGTTAGTCGAAAACGTTTATCCACTGTTCTTGATTAAAGAAATACTAACCACTTTGTAAAGAGTCGAATATGAAATATGGAAAAAAAGGTCGATAAATAGAAATGAATTGGTAGGTTTGGTGTGGGTGTGCAAAAACTTTCCCTGTAAATAGAATGGAATGTCGAAGAGAAGCACTTAGCGAAGACCAGCTTATAAGATGTGTGCTTATTCTTCAAGTAAAGGCATGTCAAGTTATGACTGATGCTTAGTGAACCGTGGAGGGGGGCGTAGACGTACTGCAAAACACGTATTTTCGTACCGGGACCCCCACCGACTCACCTACTCCCACTGCATTACATCAGAATTGTCTGTTATATTTCTGTCATATTGACACGTTCCCAGGGATTAAACTAATCTCGAGAAATAAACAGATTGAAAGACATGTGCGGCGTTCGATCGTGGTGACGGAGAGTGAGAGTGAAATGGTGGCGGGGTGTTCAAATTTAGCCTGCATTTCTAAGAAATTCAATCCTGGCAGAAAGCTTAAATCTTCGTTGTACCACGTGATTTTGACAGCTCTAACAATAACTAATGTAACCGTTGTTATCCGTAGTATTATTTATTGTTGGTGTTCTGAAAATGGTATTAATTGCTGGCTGCGGGAATGAGAATAGAAATAAGTTATAAAAGAGGTCAGGCGTCTTTAAAGATAGATTTTAAACAGTGAATGAAATTAAAGTAAAATATGACTTATATAGTAACATTTATTTCTTGTTTGTTTTGCAGAAATGTAAACTTAATCTTTTTATGTTAAACACATAACTAAAGTAAATAGAAGAGGTTTCTTAGAGCTATAACAAATGAAACTATTCGTTTCAGAGGGAATAAAGTTTATTCGTTACACAAAATAATTTTACGTAGCAATTATGAACCCTTTCGAAGATTAAATCTAAGATAAACTTTGAATTGGAAAGTCCCATCCTATTTTGATCAAAACGCATGCCAGGATTTTAATTCTGCATGATGTCTAAAATCTAAGGCTTAAGCTTAATAATTTAAAAGTTATTTTGAAAGTAAGTACATATTGCTAAATTGTTATCCAATGACCTTTCGTAGAATTGAATGTAAATCTGAAATAACAGTATTTTTTTTAATAAGAGTTAGTGTTCTATTATGTCATAAAACACATTTTTGAATGAGAGGTAGTTTCGTATTATCTCATATAACGAATTTAAATGAGAGGCTGTGTCATATTTTCTCATATAATACATATTTGAATTAGTGGTTGTTTCATATTATCTCATATAACACATTTTTGAATGAGAGGTTGTGTCATATTATGTCATATAACACATTTTGAATGAGAGGTTGTGTAATATAATGTCATACAACACATTTTTGAATGAGAGGTTGTATCATATTATTTTATATAACGCATTTTTAATCAGAGGTTTGTCATATTTTCTCATATTATACATTTTTGAATGAATGGTTGATAGGCTGTAATATTTTCTCATATAACACATGTTTGAATCAGAAGTTGTGTAATATTATCTCATATAACGCATTTTTAAATGATAGATTGTGTAAAATTATGTCATATAACGCATTTTTAAATGAGAGATTGTGTAAAATTATGTCATATAACGCATTTTTAACTGAGAGGTTTTGTCATATTATCTCATATAACGTATTTCTGAATGCAATCTTGGTTCATATTATGTCATATAACACATTTCAAAATACACCACAAAAATCGAAGTTTTGGAAGTATATAAAAATGGTATCGAATAAGTATTATTTTAAATTTCACGAAAACTGGTTTCAAAAATATTATGTAATATTTCTTAATTAACTAAAATAAAATGAACAATAAATGTGTCTTACATTGCATACCACTTGTGCTAGCAGAGTAAGTTCTCTGTGGATACTGGGTTCCTGGCCTAAAATGCAAAAACTAAAAATTGATGTAATTGTTTTTTCTTACCATTCGATAAAACTCAATCATATTGTGGAAAGTCAAAACAAAAACCACAATTCTTCTCTACTACAGATAACGAAACAAAAAATCAATAATAAATATTCAAAGATATTTGAACTCGAAAAATAAAAGCGTTTTTCTGAAATTACCGAATGCAATAATAAATAATCCGAAACATTGCTTAGAATACTTAATTAACGAACAACCCCACATGAATAAATAAAGAACTAGACGCGTAAAAACCCTAACCCTAACTCGGCATTAAATAACTCCAAATTATTATGCCGTTAATGAAAACAACGAAACCACACAAACATTTACAACTAGTGTTTTACTTTCAAACTCCATACAAATGTATGCGTATGCATAATACAAGTATGATATATCTCTAAAACGTCACCATGAACCATGCGTGAAATATTCCTGTCACATCTATGCTGGAAAATCAGCCACTACGTTCATCCTATTAGACAGAGTAAAAAAAGAGTTTCCAATCTAGTATGTCTTACACGATCTATCCAGATCTCTCTCTCATCTCTCTCTCCCTCTCATCTCTCTCTCCCTCTCATCTCTATCTCTGTCTCATCTTCGCAATGATGCATCTCTGTGCTTGTTTTGCGATTACCTAGATGAATTGTATACGGATGCACTTACCGTACTGGATTCTACGTATGTAAATACACCCCGACAAGCAGCAAAATTTAAACCCTTCACTCTAGAGGTTACCGGTTCACAGAGTATATTTGCCAGGTACTTTTTAAAAAAATCTTTTTCATGAGTTAGTTTGTTCCGAAGATACCAATTACTTTTCATGTCGTGTATAAGGTCTTGGTACTTTTTTATCATTTCCTTTTCAGCTTTTTTAAATCATCATCATCATCATCATCATCATCATCATCATCATCATCATCATCATCATCATCATCATCATCAATTTCTACTAAGGTATTTTTCTTTATCTCATATCACTATGTCATGTTCAATAGTTTCATTTTCTAGGTATGTATCTATAGTAATTGCTAAGTCACATTGGATGGCATACGACTTATTTTCAACTAATTGGGAAACGAAGAAAAAATCCCTATTTCACTTTGAATAAAAAAGAATGGAATCAAACATATAAACCATAGGAGATAATTTTATGCTTAATTATTCCCTTGTGTAAAAAAACATACATTCTTTTTTTTATAAATTAACGCCACAACATATATAATCATTCATATGAAAAATAAATATTTGTTTTATGAATTGAACCAAAATTCAATGAAAATGTTTAAATTGAGATTAAATTTAAATCTTAATTAATGAAACAATGTACTTCATTTTGAATTTAAAAAACTAGAGTTGTTAAGAGCGTTCATTATTGTGTAAGTTATTAAAAAACAATTTGAAAGTCAATATTTTAATAATTTAGTCCTGTAAATAAGGGATATCTAGATTAATACTTTCTATATTTTTTTATGTTTCTGGTTTCGCAAATTAAAAAAAATACTACTATAATAATTAAAAAGTGTTCTTGTGATTTTTGTTTTGAAATTATTTTCTTTATAATTTCGGAGATAGCATAGATTTTTTAATGCAATCTTTTGGAAGCTTCCTGGTTACTATCATGGTTTACGGCTTCCATGAAAGCGTTTTCCTTTTTTATTTTCAAATAGATGTCATTGGTTAATTTATTAAAGATTATTACATAAAAATATTTGAAAAACAATTAAATTCTCTCAACATTACTTTTTATATGAAATAAAATATCCAATTTGTAACTGTAAAAGGACTGACATGTTTTCGTTTTGAAATGGTTTTAATGATATTTTAAACTGACCATAAAGGGAGGTAATTCGTTTCCCATTAATTAATGTTTGCGATGGTGATGGTTTTAATGTGGTTAAGATTTTCCTAAACTGCGACGCCATTTTTTGGGGGGGGGTATTAAAATCAAATATTTATTAGCCATTTGAAATATTCCACTTTCATTTAAGGGATATTACGATGATAACGATCGAAGCGTATTAACGTATTAATACATAGATAATGTGTTTCAAAATTTGGTTGGGTTTCTAGCAAAAATCCATCTTTGTAAACAGGTAGGTATTTTGTTGATGAGATAAAGAGTGTCATCGACTACGTCAATCAATCAGTCCAGGACATATCTTATAAATCAACTCATTATAGGTAAATGCATTAATCAATGTCTTTCCATGGTGATACACTGATTCAAACGCTTCTCTAACAATTCGAGTCTTTATCTAGAGACATTCAGGAGTCGTGATGAGGAAAAATGATTGTGCGCTTTTGACTATAAAGAGACTGAATGTAAGACGACAAAATGCAAGTTTCAAAAGTGCGAAGCTATCACTACAAAATGTATTCCATTTTAACACATCAGCAGCGTTTCAAAGTCACATTTACCTTATATCACCCTATATTGTAATCATTCAAATTGATTCAGACTTGATTCTATTGCTTGGAGAAGTCTTTATTCTGAATATTGACAGAGAAGCCTCGCTTCGCTGAATCGATTCAGTTCTTTTTTCTTCATCTTTCGTTTTCTCAACTTGAATCAAGATTCTCTCACTAACTCTACACTATCGAACTGAAGAACTCGAACTGAAGTCTTTACTGAACTCGTTATTTGCATTTCTATTTATACGGGTGTATGTGTATGGGGCTGTAATTCCCGTTAATCGCTCGCATCTAACACACACTCACTGACCCATCTCGCAACACAGGTGATCATCCTGTAAACAGATGTCCCCGGGTTTACGAACAGAATCGGTAATCTTTGTTAACCACTTTGCACTCCCTGGCACCACAAGCTGCGTTCACATAACACCGCGCCAACCGCGCAACTCGTGAATAAAACAGTAGATTTTGTGTGTGTATGTGTGTATGTGTGTGTGTGTGCATAAATATGTCACAAGTAAACTTTTAAACTACTGATCACACAAAACTGAAATTAACAGGAAATAGTAATTATACACCAAGGATGGTTTATAACGAGTAAAATCTTTGTTTTGGTTGATGAATATCGCATACAGTATAAATATATATATATATATATATATATATATATATATATATATATATATATATATATATATATACACACGCAATGTTTCAGACGTTTATACCACAATGAAACTTATGGTTGTAAGGTGGAGGATAGTGGACTCAGAACAAAAATATTTGGCTTTGTTGCGTTTAAATTATATATCACTAACTAACTTCTGATAGTTATTTTTAATATGCACGTATTTAAGAAAAATGGTTACGGAAATCCAGTAAGCTATTTCGAATCAATACTCAGGACAATGAAGTAATTATTCCATGGTTTTACACACACACAGACACACTCACACACACACACACACACACACACACATATATATATATATATATATATCATATCGAAATGCGAAATATTCATTTCAACTGGCAGATATGTTTTACTTCTTTCTGCGCATGTTCATATAAAATTATTTTTTTCAAGTGTGTTAATATTTTGTCTTTATTATCTTTGTCTCGTTACCAACATCTGTAGAGAAATATTTTAGTATATATTCTGAAACGCGAAATATTTTGGTCTGTATTCTGAAACGCGAAATAATTTGGTCTATATTCTGAAACCCGAAATATTTTGGTTTATATTCTAGCTGATGGCACTAAGTCTTTTTTAACCTTTGCCAACATGTCTTCGTATTATAAATACAAATATCAGCACGTTTATAAATATATTTAAACGTTTTTACGGCAAGCGGAATCAACATATTTATTTACAGGCTTAGAAAATAATATTGTTTTTTTTTAATTTCAACAAATTTTTTTCTACTGTCTTTTAAAACGATAATTATTTTTTACAAGTATTTTTTGCTGGATATCACTCACGAACCAAGACAACATTAAATAAAAAATTATACTTTATTTAAGGAAATCTTGCACGACATGAGACAAATTCTAAGTACAGTTTTGAAGGAAAAGCTTACTTAAGCTAATGTCAGGTTCCTGCATTTATTTTCTTCTTTTTTTGCAAATAATACGTAAATATTCCTGAAATTGGAAATATTTTTTTATTCTAAGCTAATTTTAATAAAGTTTTTTGTTTAAATTAAATTATTAGTCTTATTCACTTTATATAATTTTCTTCTTTCTAAATAACTTTTCATTTACTTTAAACTATTCCGCTTTTTTTGTCTGTAACTAATCCCTCCTTTTCTTTTTTCGAAAGGAAATAAGACGAAGGCATCCCTATATATCTTTTATTATTATTAATTCATCGATTAGATAAACAAATATTATTTCAAACCGAACTCCTTAAGTTTTCGAATGGGCGTATTGTGATTTTTAGAAAATTTTTCTTTACACACTTACTTAATTCAAATTGACGACACAAAATACAGTTTTTTTAAATACAAAATAAAATTTTTCGTAACTCATAATATATTGATAATCATTAAATTTGAGAAAACAAATATTAATTTTAATCACACGTTTTAAATAATTAGTCTCTCTGACTAAAATACACCGGTATTTTTTTTACAATAACTACAACTTACTGTTCACATCCAAAATATCGACTTTATACGTTTTCGGGTATGCTTACAACGGATATTACAGTTAAATTTGGAGGTTATAAAAAGTTTACCAGCTATGAAAATATTTGTTATCCGACGTAATAGCTAATGTAATCTATGGCAACCATTTTTTTGATAACCGAGGAATTAGTAATGCATATAAAACTCCCAACCTCTCTATATTAAGAACTGCTCTCGGAATAGACACCGGTATTTTTTTTACAAACTCACAATGTAAAGAACGGGTTTCGAAATAAACACCTCCGATCTCTCCATGTAAAGAACGGCTTTAAGAATAATCACCCCCATCACATGTTAAAAACGGCTTTCGGAATAAACACTCTAATTTTCCAATGGAGTGCGGGTGGGGAGAGGGGCGAAAATATTTGCTTTGTCGTTTGTTTCAGTTACACGCATGCGCATCACTACCTACTCGGCTATTGCAAGAAAACTGCTGCGAGGTATTACATTAGCTTTTATGCTGAATATCATATATTTCATATTTTGTAAACGACTTATAAGCCTCAAATTTTTCTGTGATATTCGTTTTCAGCATACCCGAACACCTATGAATTCAATTGGTTACCTGATGACTAATGTTTTACCAGATATTGGTCAAAATTTCCCCAATGTTGGATAGCTTTCTGAGAGAGCAATTTTGATCCCTAGAAATTATGCTATTAATATGCGGAATTATAATCTTTTGGAAGAGATATCAATCCATTGATCGTGTTATTACTGAAAATCAGGGAGTAGAATTTCCTGTAGACTTTACTACAAACGCCAATATCATAACCTGAAGGAATAATTTCCAGTTATATTATTAAGAAATCTTGATGTACATAAACTGTGGAATGGCACACGGTTAGCAATAAAACTTTTGAAAACTAATGATCTGGAAGCCATAACTGGAAATTTCAAGGGTGAAACTGTGTTAATTTCTCGGATTCCCCTTATTTCTTTTGAGTTCGAACGTTTAAAATCCCAAATAAAATTAGTTTTGCCATGTCTATAAATAAAGCTCAAGGACAAAGATAGTAGTTTGTCTTAATCTTCAGACACGTTGCTTTTATCATGGCCAGCTGTATGTTGGTTGCTCACGCATTGGATGTCCTAGAAAAAATCTACATTCATACACCTTTTACCTGTTAGATGTCGAACCCGAAATGCTGTTTATGTAGAGGTTATTCAAAAATAATTTTACATGTTCATTTACAAATGTTTAGATATGCACTGCTGGAAACTAAATTTTCATTATTTCATTCAGAGAATATATTACTTATGGCATCTTATATATTGTACATTAAACAGACAAAACTAAAAGAATCAAAGATTTCACATATGCCCTATGATATAAAATAATATTTGCAACTAGCGAGACCTCTGGAATTCCACAGCGGACTCTTTCATATGTAAACTATTGATGTTGGCATTCTGTGGATGTTCAGCATAAGTGAAGACGCTCTAATATTATTGTAGCTCTTTTGTTAAATGTATGAATCTTAAATGGGAGCCTATAACAATTAAATGACATTCACTCAGATGTAATTGTGACACATAAAATAAATAACACACACGCTATCCTATTAATATATAGATCCTTACATCATAATTTGAAAGAAAAAGGACTAAAAAATCAAATATTAAACTCGAAAAAAAGATTAGGGCTACTGGCGAGACATCTATATAATAAAATTCACCTACTACTCCTTCCTTATGGGGGATATGAAAAAAGAATCCGTTCTGATTTAATGTTTCGTTTAAAAGATAATTATGAAAGAGGACGAAATATTTAAATATATCAAATACAATCTGGCAACGCCGGATACTCCAGCTGGCATAATAATAAGAGTAATATGTATTTACGCACGTATACCGTCGATCAGAAAAAAAAAACCAATGGTATCATAAGTTTCAAATCAAAACAAAGTTGGCCTATAATTGTCCTTTTATCAAACTTTATTCAGATTTTGCTTATGTCTGACTTCTCGACAACTGGCATCTTGCCCTATGTGACAAAGCCAAATGAGGGCGAAACTCAAGTCTTCGACTTCCGGTTGTTGGCTTTCTTAGATGTTGTGAGCTACGACGTTGTCTAGCTGTGGAAATAATTATATATTGTCTCATATTCTGAAGATTCTATTACTTATTCTATTACTTACTGACTCGCTGGGTAAGCTTGCCGGGTTGGCATCGTCCTCACGAATGTAAAATTTCTACTCGTGTGACATCGGCTTGGGTTATTCCACTGTCGGATCTATGCCGCAAGTTTCTCGATTTTTGCTAGTTTATAGGTAGTTGGTAGAGTTCTCGACTAGCATGCTCAAATCCCGAGTTCGGATGTGTCTGACTGATGAGGCCAAATTAGGGCGAAACTCTAGCCTTGGATTCCGGCTTGTTAGTTGTCTTGGTTCTTGTGATCTGCAACGTTGTCTGGCTGTGGAAATAATTATATGTTCTGTGAATTCTAAATATATATGTATATATATATATATATATATATATATATATATATATATATATAAAGAGCAAATAGTTAATAAATCATGTTAAAAACACTTTGAAAAAAAGTTAAAACATATCTAATCTGAAAAGGAAACACTTAATAAGTGGATAGCCCTTAATCCGCGGGTTTCGAAGAAATACTTTCCTCCTAATCAGAGGGTAGGAATTAGAAAAAGGCGGGATCGGATTTTGCATACAAAAGTATTTGATGAAACTGCAAGTAAGTCAAAGATCTTACTTGATAATAAAAAGTTAATCAGAGGGAATAGGGGGGAAGAAAAAGGTGATTTCACGTGAATAGATAGTCGGGCAAAAGGTAAATTATCCAATAAAGGTAAAATCCTAAAATATAAATCCAAGAAAGTTAATTGAATTTCCATTCGCACAAGTAAACTCCAAGGAAATCACGTAATTGGAAGATGGTCCAAAATAACCCAAAAGGCTTAAATCCATGGAATAATTCATTAATATGTACACGGAAAAGGGGGAAAACTTCAATAATATTAATAAAAGAAAAATAAGATATGCTTTTGACACGGCTGCCGAGATTATATATATATATATATATATATATATATATATATATATATATATATATATATATATATATATATATATATATCACATTTCCGTAAAATATAAATACAATAACTGCTGTTATATATTTGTTAAGGCGTGTTCTAGCTTTCGTAATTGAATAATAATAATTATTCTTTTTTCTTGTTTGTAATTAAAACCTGTTTCTATTTACATGCTGATGAGTACACAAACAGATTGAACAACCTTTTCCCTCTCAATCTGAATATAAACCTAAGATCAAACAAATATACTTTGACATTACTTCATCAATTACAAATTAAAAATAATGAGACAAACAAACAAAGAGTCAAGATACTGAAGCAAATCGAGTGATTACGAGAGTCAGTTTGCCTCTAGCACTACTGATTGCGTACATATTAATAAAACTCGTGCAAATGTTTTTCTTGCAGATTTCTCATAATGGGGTAGTATACTGCTTCAGTTACACTTTGCTTTGACGTCCTTTCATTATTAAATACAAATAAAAAGACTTAGTCTACCGAAGTCAGAATTAGACGCACAGACACACCCATACATACAAACACACACACACTCGTGCGCGCACACACTCACAAACACACAAACAGACACACACACACACACACACATATATATATATATATATATATATAAATGAAGTTAATTTTAAAAAATAGATTTTTTTCGGAGGGAAAGGGTTTACTAGTCTTGAAAAATGAGGCTCTACATAATGAGCAATTTCTTTTTTTTTTTTTACATAAACGACACCACTTATCAAGGCCGATAGGCCACTCAAGGATAAGGGTTAAAGAGTGTAGAGTAGTCAAGAGGACAATATAGTAATCGATAGTAATGGAAGTTCGGTAAATTTGTTAACTTAAGTAGAACGGCTCATCAGAAAGTTGTTCACGTTGGACTTGAAGACAACCATATTATAGAAAGCTGGAAAGCAGGAAAACGGAAGACAATTCCACAGGCGTGCAGTTCTAAGAAAGAAGCTTTGATCATGGAATTAGAAAATTATTAGAAAAGATAAGGAGATAATAATGTTACCTTTGGAAATTTACTACATTATCATGTGAATTGTGATGAGGGTGGTTACACTAAGTTAAAGGGAAATGAGAGGTGAAACATTTTTAGGCTATGGCATTTCAATGCTTATGCTCCTATCAGAAGAGGATAAAGACAGCATCGTACAAGAGTAAGAGCAAAGGAGACTACGTCGATTTTATATACATTTCAGGTTAGAAATGGGAACATTCAAGTAATAAAAAGAAAGATGATATCATTAGAAATAATTTCAAAGGCGAAAGACGAGACATATTGAACAAGACTGAGATTGGGTAATGAGAGTACTTTAAAGGAAAGGTGCAGATTATACATAGATAGGAAAAACAAGGAATCAACATCTTTTTGACATGCTACTGTAATAAGGTTAATGTAACATTTATTATTATCTCATTATCCTTTCTTATATATATATATAATTTTTACATTATAATTATCCACTGACACGTGTTTCGTCATCTACGACTCATCAAAGTGACTGAATCTAGCGAGATTCGAAATCGAGACCCCACGGTGATGAGTCTACACCCCTTACCGCTCATCCAACTCGCAGGACTGTTTGGATACATCGCTATTTACTTAGATGTTGTTTGTTTTTGTTTTTGAGATACGTTTTATTAAATATACATAAATATATTTATACATAAAAGTTATTACATTAAATATTATATATATTGTTTTTTATATATATTTATATACATTGAATATTGTTTTTGATATATATATTTATATACATTAAGTATTGTTTTATATATATATTTAGATACATTAAATATTGTTTGATTTAAAATTATAAAACTCTATCTATTATTAAATCCATTCTACGCATGCTGGCGTATTCCTTCTGATAAATACGATTCAAATATAAAATTAAACGACGATCTTTTGGCCGGCGCTTTTCATGAAACGTCTGCGTATCGTTGACGTGTAAAACATACTTCAATAGATTTTTCTGATATAAGACAAAGAGAATTAATTTGTTTTTTCGTTTGGTTTATTTGTCGGCGAAACATAACTGAAAAAAAATATTGTCAGCCATGTGAAACTTCCGCCAAATTTGACTTGTTACATAATAATAATACATGCTCGAATCGTAGATTCTGAATGAGACTTTCCAAGACAAAAGCAAACGAAACCACGCGATGCACAACCGAAATTTTTTATTTCTCTTAGCTGGTGAAATCTCAAGGAAGAAATAACGTGTCTGCCTGCTGCATCTAATGTTAACATGATAACAACACACACAGTGTAGCAGCTGTGGTAAGGCAGGTTATTTGTCTATATACCTGTCTGCTCTTTTGTCTGTTTCTCTGATTGTTTTCTTTGTTTTTGTAAAATACTTTTATATAATCTTCGGTGATGGGTTTACGACGACGAGGACACGGACGATTATTGATTTATATAGTCCTCGTATTGATTTATACACTCTACCAACTAAAAGAGAAAAATCGTTCGGTTATAAGTCATGTGGTTTCGTTGACTTTTGTTCTGAGAACCCTTTACTTTAAAAAGTGTCATTTAAAATCTGCCATTCGAGCATGACCTTTATAATGTACGTCCTCGTTTCGATAGAATATATGAGATGAAATTGCTGGTACGAATTCATATTTCCTCATATGCATTTCTAGGAGGTTTATAGAATGTTCTGGACTCTACCAAACAAAAGATGTCCAACCGCATTAAAAAAAAAAAACTAAACATTTAAAACCTTGAATTACGAAACGGTTAAAAAGCATTTCTCCAACACTTATTTATTTGAATATAAAGCGTATTATCGATATTTCCGTCCATTGTATTAAGGTAGTAAAATTCAAACAGTGTTAATATTTCTGACTAAACTTATCTTAATCTATATCTATTAAGAAAAAGGAATTTTGTCTGTATGTCTGCGTACCTGTGAGTTCGTTTCCTGTGCACTCGAAAACAACTGCGTCAATTTTTATGAAATTTCACACGAAGGTATTTTATGTGGCTGGTAGTGTTCATAGATAGATTTTGTGTCGGAAAGTTTCGATAAGTATCGATACACGAAAATGGAAATAATCTGATGAAAGAAATGACAGGCAAATTTGACGAAATTAACATCTTACACACTAAAATTACCAGTGCATTTGAGAAGCGTTATAGTTACACGTCGAAAAGCCTTACATATAAAATTAAAAACAGGTTCTTAGATATGACAGGGGCGCGTTAAATCACAATGTCTTTACGGAGACATGTGAAGCTTTGAATGCTTCACACTCTAATATTTTTATTGGCATCAAAATCTATGAAATCATCTTTTTTACAATAAAATCGATTGATTACCTGGTGGGGTACCTATCGCGGTGCAGCGGGAGAAAGCTTTAAATACCTCCCCCAGTGATTTAGTCCACAATAAATTGCACTTTACATGCACAATTAAGCACCTACTCGTGACGTAATAATATATATATCTATAACTATCATCCAAGCTTCAGCCTCTGTCCCATCGACGCAATGTAGCATCCCTCTGTCTGTTCTACAAGTACTTTAACGGTGTATGTTCCGACGAGCTACAAGCACTTGCACCTCCTCTACGTAAATACCCCCGACAAACACGACAAGCAGTACAATCCCACCCTTTCACAGTAGAGATCTCTAGATGTAAGAGAGCCTTCTACTCCAGTAGTTTCTTCCCCAGAAATCGCTAGACTTTGGAACTCCCTTCCAGGTTCCTGCTTCCCCAACTGTATTACATGCAGAAGTTCAAGTGTACCGTGAACCGACATCTTACTCCCAACTCTCCGCCTCGTACCCCTGTAGCATATGTCCCTAATAGTAGCCCCCTACATCAAAGTGGCAATGTGCCTTGTTTGGGGTGAAAATGTAATGAAAAAAAATAATTTTTATAAAATGGCTCAAATTAAAGTAAAAATAGAAAATTTAAGTATCATGCTTCTATTATGTTCTTAACAGAAGTATTTATTTCGAACGTGCGTCTGTCATATCAAAGAACCTACTTTTGATTTTATCTCTGGATCTTTCTGTTTGTGTAATAATAAAGCTTCCTAAATGCACTTGTGATGTTAGGCTATGTAAGATGTTTACGTTGGTCTAAATCGCCTGTTCCTTCTTTAATCGAATTATTTCGATTAACGATAATCGATATTATTCGACTCCAATCTATAAATATAAAAGCGAAAATGTGTGTATGTCTGTATGCATGTCTCTATGTATGTATGTGTGTTTGGGTGTTCGCTAAAAACTTTCGATAGACAGAACTAAAATTCACAAACTCGATATCATATTCAAGCTCCATCCTTCGCTCGAAAAATATCGAAAGATTCGACAAAAACGTTCATTTTTTCACCCCGAAATCGACTATTTTCGACATGGGGGGGATCAACAGAAACGGTCCTCTCCTGACGACGACCGGTTCTACGCATTCCTCAGATGACGTCATGACCTGCTTTACTTTAAATAGTTGAAAAAACTGACTAAGTTTCATGTACGTCGCGTTAGCTTAGTTGGATAGCGCGTTGGTTCATTATCTAGACATTTTGGGTTCGAATCGTGGTGTGAAATGTCTTTTGTTTTTGTTTTTTTCGATTTTTTTAATTTAAATATTGAACCAGTGTTATTTAAGCCATTTTTCACGTGACGTTCGTTTTTCTGCTTTTTTTTTCACTTCGCTTATCCACCCCGACCACACACCCCAAAACACCCGGGTACCCACCATTTTTTAAATTTTGAAATCGAAACAGGCTTATTTAAACCATTTTTCTTTTTTCTTTTTTCGATTTTTACATTTAACATCGTTTGTTTGCCTCACGTTAGTTTTTTTCTGTTTTTTTTTTCGATGTTTTGATTACCCCTGCTTAAGTTTTAACGATGTTTTCTTTTTTTACTTCGCTTATAACAAACAAACCTGCTCATTGACCTCATTTGCTGAATAGCTTCCGTCGTCGTCGTCGTCGTCATCGTCGTCGTCGTTGTAACGCTCGACGATTTCCGTACGCGCACCTGTCAATTTAGTTCTTACTTAAATAAATTCAAACATCTTTCAGTAACTCATTCTGGCTGGCCGATTTTATTTTCAAACTTCGCCTCAGGGCTTCGGGTTCGATCCTACCTCTCCGGATTCTTTTTACTTTAAGACCACACACACCTCCAAACACCCGGGCAACGCCGGGTACCCCCGCTAGTCTTATATAAAACATATCTCAGAACAACTAGACAAATAAAGTACCGTCGTATGAAATTTCATAAATATCGGCACAACCGTTTTCTAGTCCATAAGAAACGAACTTACACACATAGACACATACACATACTACGTTTACTTTATATTACTAGTATATTAGATGGATTTGCATTTATAAGAATCAATTAAGTAAACTAATTTTGTTTGAAAAAAAGTGATATCTGAAGGCTATAGCAATGCAGTTTTGTAAAGTTACACGATTTAGTATGAGGTAAGATGGAAAAAAATAATGATGACACTTTTGTATGATTTCAATAAGTTTTAATAATCAATTATTTACATACCAACACATTGTGTCGCACTGATATTTTATTTAGTGTAAACTTTCCACATTTACGAATTATACCATTTTGTAGAGAGAAGAAAAAATAAAGATGTGTACAATCACTCGGTAGAGGTTTTCATACTTTTCGTGGAAGTTTGAAGTAGATATTAGTTTTGCAGTTTGGAGTAATTGTAAACATCTTTCTACCTATTGAATCTATGGTAACGGCTGCCCATTGAAAATACAGTTCGCGCAGAAATTTTCCGGGGACTAACATAACAAAAAACTTCTCTAAATCTGTAAAACTGACATATTTTGAAGATAAAAACACAAGATATAATCCTAGTTTATGTCACCAACCCAGAAATAAGCAGATAGGCACTGAAAACTCATCTATATGAAGAAGTTGGTAAAAGCAGTATATTATGTACGTCCTTTCCAGAAAGTTATGCTCAAACTCATGTATAATTTTATATTAATAAATTAGTGCACGAGCTTATAAAATACCGATTAACTCTAGTCAATATTCTCCGATAAAGAGTCATCAAACGGTTAGCAATAAACCAACCTTTTTTCGTAGAAAATATAACCCTAGCTAGTATAGACATCCGCGGACTGGACAGAGCCTTAGGTAACTCGATATCAGCACACCCACTGTTAGACTAATTTTAACATATAAAACATGAGAACGATGCACAGGTTGCAGGACATGCAAATTATAGCTATATAGTCGACAAATATTACGTTGCATGAAAATACCATAATTTCATTTCATTTTTTGCTCATATATGACACATGATCAGCGTACTCAGTCCCGCTACTTTTCAGACTGGCTACGTATTGTGAATAACTACTTCGCCTGCAGTCATCAGAAACCCTTCCAATAAAAAGATAAACTGCAAAACAACGGAACGGTAATGAACATCTCGGTGTGGAAATGAACAGCAGTGGTGTGAATAGATTGGCGAGAAAAAGTTAAAGGATTGGCTATATTCTCTTTGTTCTCTTTGAAAATATCCGACCGACTGACAATTTATTTTGTCTTGATAACGTTAGGACCGCGAAAACGATTTTCCGAGTCTTCAAAAGAAGTCTATGAATCAATTAAGTAGTGCGCGGTTTCTGTTGTTTAAAAGAAAGGTAATATTAAAACAATATATATATATATATATATATATATATAAAAGAACATTAAAATAACATCGATACCGTCGATTTCATATCTAAGCAAAATTGTCCTAGAGTTTGTTTACCAATGTTGCTCTGCTCTGGAATATATATATATATATATATATATATATATATATATATATATATATATATATATATATATATATATATATATATATATATATATATAAAGAATAAATATTGCGTTCTAATTAATTTAAATTCTTCTTAATAATTGAGCTCTCTGGTTAAGTTCTTCCCCACGATGTAGACACATATGTATATATATATATATATATATATATATATATATATATATATATATATATATACGCACATTAATTAAGAAAAGAATTTCAAACCACATTACTTCTTTTAACAACCATAATTCTAATAATAACCAGGGAACTTCTCTAACCACCTTAATTAAAAAACTTCACTCTAATAATACCCCCTTCTCAATGAAATGGAATATCATAAAAGTTAAGTCTTATACTCAAGGCTCTAAGGCATGTCGCCTCTGCACGACCGAAGCTATAACGATAATTACTTCCCCTCAAAGTAACAATATAATAAATTCTAAAAACGAACTGATCTCTTTGTGTAAACATTAGTCGAAATTTAATTATTGTAATTTTGAAATTACATAGTTATAACTTTAAGCTTTCAGATATATATATGTATAATTTTTCTTTAAGATTATCGTTTTTTACATACTTTCTTAATACATATACCCTTATAATTCTTTATTTTAATTCTTTATTTCTTCTTTGCTTGGCCGTTTTTTATCTGCAAGTTTCGTTTTAGTCTTTAAATATTCTTATCTATCTCATATATCAAAATACATACACATTCATATCCTGTACGTATATTTACTTATATTTTCCTATATGCATTTACTTACATACTTACTTGCTTTATCAGGAATTTGCAGATACCTGAAATCCTCTCCCCTTAAAAATATTTTATTTTTTTTATTTCATATTTTATTTTTTATATTTTATTTATATTTTATTTATTTATTTATTCATTTATTTATTCCATTTAGTGTCTTTTAATAACTCTTGCTGACACTTTTTAAGTAATAAACAGTACATTTCAGTTGACCTCTTTTTTCCCTATATTTTTCGCGCTTTTTAACATCATTTTGTCTGGGTCATTTTAACATTTGCTTTTATATTTTATATTTAATTCTATCACCATTTAATTTTTTTTTCTCTTCTTCACTGATTTTTCTAAATTAGTCTTTGTCTCAGCAGCCGTGTCAAAAGCATATCTTATTTTTCTTTTATTAATACTATTAGAATATTTTCCCCATTTCCTTATACATATTTGTGAATTATTCAACGGATTGCAGCCTTTTCGATTATTTTGGACCATTTACGAATTACGCGAATTCCTTGGATTTTCCTTGTGCGAATGGAAATTCAATTAACTTTCTATGATTTACATTATTGGATTTTACCGTCATTAGATACTTTACCTTTCACCAGACTATCCATTCACGTGAAATCACATTTTTCTTCGCCATATTCCCTCTGCTTCACTTTTTGTTATCAAGTAAGATCATTGATTTACTTGCAGTTTCATCAAATACTTTTGTATGCAAAATCCGATCCCGCATTTTGCTAATTCCTACCCTCTGATGAGAAGGAAAGTTTTTCTTCGAAACTCAGATTAAATATGATTAAACTCTTTTTCAAAGTGTTTTAACATGTTCTAACTATTTGCTCTTATATATATATATATATATATATATATATATATATATATATATATATATATATATATAAGGCAATTAGATCATTGGCCGTTGAAACAGAGCGGGAATAATTATTTAACTAGCAAATATATACAGCGTCTATATATAAAATCACACGATTATATATATTACATGCATCAACAAAAAATTCTATGTAGGTTAACTGCAATATAAATCTTTTATAACTTACCATATGTATATATATATACGGCATAACCTGATTTAGTTTAAATATTTGAGGAACTGACACAATTTCGTGTGCGTCGTGTCAGCTTAGTTGGTTAGAGCGTTGGATCATTATCTAAACCTTTTGGGTTCGAATCGTTGTGTGAGATGTTTTTTTTTCGATTTTTAAAATTTTAATATTGAAGCAGGGTTATTTAAGCCATTTTTCACGTAACGTTCTTTTTTCTGTTTTTGTTTACTTCGCTTATTCTCAGGGTTTCATTAACACCTCCACCCCTCAACCGACCATACACACCCCAAAACACCCGGCCAACGCCGGGTACCAACCGATTTTTTTAATTTTAATATCAAAACATGCTTATTTTAGCCATTTTTAACGTGTCTTTATTTAATTTTATTTCTCAGATTTTTTAAAACGTTCGTTTTTCTATTTTCTTTTTTGTTTTTGTTTTTTTCGATTTTTACATTAGCATCGGGTCATTTGCCTTACGTTTTTTGTGTTTTTTTTTCGATTTTTTAAAGATGTCTTTTTCGATTTTTAAAATGTTAATATTGAAACAGAGTTATTTAAGCCAGTGTTTTTTTTTCAGATTTTTTAAAGTAGTTTTAACGTTCGTTTTTCTGTTTTCTTTTTCCGTCATATTCGCGTTTTCTTTTTTGTTTTTCCGATTTTTACATTTAACATCGTTCGTTTGCCTTACGTTAGTTTTTGGGTGTTTGTTTTGATATTTTTTCAGTTTTAACATTTTAATATTAAAAAATATTTACTTCGCTTATTCGTATGTTTTGATTACCCCCCCCCTGCCCGAGCACACACACCTCTAAACACTCGGGCAACACCGGGTACCCCGCCGCTAGTAAATGTATAAATGAAATTGATTTAGGCTCAATATTTTACTGCAGTGTCATTTTATAACCGATTATGATACGTGTTTTATTTGGCTTTAATCATTAAGACGGAATTATAAAAACGTGTATTAATTACATGACCGTGTATTTTGCACGTTTTTATAACGTTGTTAATTATTTATTCAGTAATGGACAATTTTTTTTTTAATTCAATTTTCACCCCAAACAAGGCACAGTGCCACTTTGAAGCAGGGGGCTACTATCAGGGACTTAATTAGCGGGGTCATTATGAAGGGAGATGAATAGAAAGATGTATGTTTACATTACACTTGAACTTCTGCATATCATTGCAGTTGGGAAAGCAGAATCCCGGAAGGGAGTTCCAAAGACCCGCAGTTCTGGGGAAGAAACTATTGGAGTAAAAGGCTTTCTTGCACCTAGGGATCTCTAATGTAAAGGGATGAGACTTAGAAGCTTGTCGGGTTTTTCGGGGGTAGTTACGTCGGGGAGGTACAAGTGTTTGTAGTTCGTCAGAGCATTCGCCATTAAAGTATTTGTAGAACAGGCAGAGGGATGCAACATCTCGTCGATGGGACAGATGCTGAAGCCTAGATGACAGTTCAGGACCTATCCGGTTGGCGACTCTCTTTTGAACCCTTTCCAGGAGCGAGAAATAAGCAGCAGATGCACCAGCCCAGATGTGACAACAGTACTCCATACATGGGCGAATGGCTGCCAATTCTCCATCTATTTATTTATCTATCTTTCTCTCTCTCTCTCTCTCTTCTCTCTCTCTCTCTCTCTCTATCTATCTATCTATCTATCTATCTATCTATCTATCTATCTATCTATCTATCTCTCTCTCTATTGATTTTATTTAATCTTAACCGCTGCCAGTGTATATGCTAATGTTTAAAAAAAGCTGACTCTCATTAAATCGAAAAGTTTCCTCTAGCCACATTTCAACGTGTGATGCAACGTAACTGTCTATGTTTGGTTGATCGCATTGAGAGTAAGCTGTGAAATACAAGGTTTAAATAATACACATTCCATTCATAAGTGTCTTGCAAACCTAAGATTAAAAAAAATGGTATTGATTGTTTTGAAAAAAGATGAGCATAAACATCTGATACAATGCCCGAAATTACTGAACAAAGAAAAAATATTTGGGGGGGGGGGCAATGGTGCGTGTTACGTTATTATTTACAAATAATAGAAGAAAAGTTGATTAACCTAAAGATAATAGAGAGAGAGAGCGAGAGAGAGAGAGAGAGAAGTCACTTTTTTCCTTTTTATGAACTTAAGAAATTGCTGCATACTTATAGAACAATAGAACAATAAAATTGCAAATAAATAACTGCAAAATTCATTTATTCTACACCGTTTAAGTATACTTATACAAATAACGTATTAAAATGGATACTTTATCTGTGGTATAGACAAAGAGTTTCAAAATATTATTGATTTAAATCACAGTACACATTTTTATTCATGCATATATATATATATACTTATGTATATATATATATATATATATATACTTATATATATATATACATAAGTTGAAGCAATCAAGATATTGTAGAATTAAATTTACAATATTTTATTCAAAACAAGGAATACAAAAGTTCAGTAACTTAGAGCATTGAAACGTTCCTTAATCCATGGAGTTAAAAAAAAACAGCTCTTCTTCTCAGAGGAAAAAGTAAGCAAAGGATAAGTATTCATAAGTATTTAGATTTGCGAAAACATTCTAGAAAGAGAATTGAAAGAACAGTATAAGTTTTAGAGATAAAATGAACGGGAATACTCAGCAATCATATATCTCTGAACGTATATACCATTCACTGGACAAAGCGGGGGAGGACAGAGCATTAGCTCTAGATATATATAAGGCTTTTGAAAGGGTATGGCATGAGGATCTCCTCAGGAAAATTAGATCATACGATATCACTGGTAGAATACTGAACATAATTAAATCCTTCTTATATAACCTCCAATCTGTAGAGGAATGGGGACAAAAATGGATGGTCACGTTCAATGCCGCGAAGACTAAGCTAGTTTCATTCAATAATTACAAGAAACCTTCTCTACCACCTATAGCAATGGCCATCGACTCTTTATCTGAGAGTACATCTTTCGAACTCCTTGGCCTACGTTCACAGGAAACATGAGTTTTAACTATTACATTGAAATCATTGCCAGGGAGGTGGGTTCTCTCTACCGTGCTAGAAAATTACTAACACCCGAACGTATCCTGTACATCTATAAGGCAACCATTCGCCCATGTATGGAGTGTTGCTGTCATATTTGGGCTGGTGCATCTGCTACTAGTCTCCTGCTCATTGACAAGGTTCAAAACGGAGTCGCAAATCTGATGGGCCCTGAACTAGCATCTAAGCTTCTGCTCATGTCCCATCGACGAAATGTTGCATCCCTCTGTCTGTTCTACAAGTATTTTAATGGTGAATGCTCTGACGAACTGCAAGCACTTGTGCCCCTACGACGTGAACACTCTCGACAAACCCGACAGGCTGCTAAATCCCACCCCCACACTGTAGAGATTCCTAGATGTAAAATATCTTTCTACTCCAGTAGTTTCTTCCCCAGAACCGCTAGAATCTGGAATTCCATTCCAGGTCTCTGCTTCCCAAACTGTACTGACGTGCAGAAGTTTAAGTGTAACGTGAACCGACATCTTGCTGCCCAAATTCCTACATAGTACCCCAGTAGTTGTTGCCTCTGATAGTAGCCCCCTACACCAAAGAGGCAATGTGCCTTTGCCTTGTTTGGGGTGAAAATGTAATAAAAACAATATATATATATATATATATATATGTATGTATGGTTGCAAATATCCAGTGATATCCAAAAGTTCGCAATTGGTGGTGCGATTAGTGAGTCCAAAAAGAGTTCCGTAATATATCATTTAGAATCTCTTTAAAAAATATCTGGGGTTAAAGATGGAATGAAACGTCCGTGTAGAAAAATCCTATAGTTTATCTGCACAAGAACTATTATTTCCACGGATTAGGTTTTACTCACTGCAGGATTTTTCTACAAGGACTTTGCATACCTTTTTGGAATCACTAATCGCCGTACCTATTGCAAACTTTTGGATATCACCGGATATTTGCAACCGTACATATTGGACTTTGCTGAGTATCGCCTTTCATTGTATCTATAACGTTACACTTTCCTTTAAATTTTCTTTCTCGGGTGTTTTCAAAAGTTGAGCTGACCATTAAAAATACATATTTATCTAGTCTTACCTTTTACTTACGTTTTCCTCTAAGAAGAAGAGCGTTTTTTTTTTAAATTCATGGAATGAAGAACTCTTAAATTTTTTTCGTATTCCTTGTTTTTAATAAAATATTGTAAATTTAATTCTACAATATCTTGACTTTTTCTATTCATCACTGATATTGCGCCTTTTAAATTTGGATAAGATTGCTGTACTATAAATATATACTTCTATATTTTTATTTCTACTATTTCGAATTTGAAAAGTTTAATATTCTTTTCTTATCTTGTGAATTTTGGTCACATTGCTATATATATATATATATATATATATATATATATATATATTTAAAGTGATGGTTGTGTAGTTCCAACGAGAGAAAAAATGTATATTTAAAAGAGTGTAGCCATCAACAATTGTGTGTTTTTTTTAAAGGTTTTCATCATATTTAAAATTGGTGTTTGTAGATATGCCTCCGCTGATATTAAATATGTTTTTCATAGTGATGCGATGCGTGTGTTCAGTGTTTAGACATTCTGTCTCCAACTGTAAGTTGTTCACTGTGACCGGTCAAAGTTAGTTTCAAAGAGTGTTTTTTAGTCCATATGGTGAAGGTTTTTATGACTTCTTTAGGGTTCTTTTTAAATACTTTCTTTCCCCATGTATAGCATACACTCACACACAATCACATACGCATACATATATATTCATGTACATGTACACATGCACACGCACACGTACGCAGGCACACACACATACACACACGTACATACAAAGAAATATATGTAGGAGCATACATATATACACATATACATACCCACCCACACACCCACACACGTACTCGCATACATCCACCGCTAACAATTATTTTTATTTTTTAATTTTTTATTTTATATATATATATATATATATATATATACACTTTTTTTCCCAACCAAAACACGCATGTATATATGCGCTTAATCATTCAGACATACGTACACGCACCCACCCACACACAAGTAAGATGGAGAATAGGTAGAAGATATATATACACACACATACACGCACATACACACATATATGTACACACATATATGTATGTGCACATACACTCACAAACATCCACATACTATGTAGGCACATACACATACACACACATGCATACACACAGACATATGCAGTGGCTCACACACACATTTACCCACTCATACATGTGTATGCGTATGTATATATATACATACACACATACATACGGATGTGTATACACTCATCCACCCATATATATATATATATATATATATATGGGCACATGCACTCACAATCACACACACACATACATATTCATACATCCCACCTTATGCATATATTGGTTGAAGTTTCCTTTCCAATCCATGCACATATGCATACATGGATTCGGTCACCCAAACATAAGTGCACGTATACATACAAACAAGATGTAGCATAGATAACAGATGATATATTATTATACACCCACGCACACACACATATACACACGCACACACGCGCGCACATACACATACATACGTTTAATTTCTAGTTGTTTGTTTAGTTAAGAGAAATGGTACTGTACTGGGTATGGGCGCGCGCACCCGCGAAAGTGTGCGTGTGCCTTATTGTGCTTTTTTGTTGTTTCGTGTGTGAGGGTGCACACCTACCCAAGCATGCATGCGTGTAAGTGTATTTTGTGTTTTGCCTATTTATGTGTATAATTATGGAGAGATGTTTAAGGCGGGGTTAAACTTTGTTATGAAATTTTTTTCTTGAGTTAGCAAGTAGAAGTAGTTGTCAGTTTGGAAGATGGGCATTATCTCGAATCTGCCTCCACTGCATGCGTGTATATGTTGTGATACATGTAGGTGTCTATTTTCCGCGATTTTGATGTTGGATCGGTGTAGGGCTACTCTATTACTAAGGTTTTTTGTAGCGCCTATGTAGGATTTATCGCATGCTGGACATTTTATTACATAGATCACGTTTTTTGAGGTGCAATCTAGGTTTTTTTTAAATTTTGAATGTTTGTATGGGGTTCGTAAATGTGTATGTGTTTCCCTCTAATATTATGTTGCAGACTCCACATCGTTGTTTGTTGCATTTTGTGACTCCTATATATATATATATATATATTGGCCCAATTACTATATACATATATATGTATATATATATATAATGTGTGTATATATATATATATATATATACATATATGTTTAAGGAAATTGGCATAATAATATTGATCGCGAAAAGTAGATCATTTTTATTTATACAATTAAGAAAAATATGAATCCATATAGCTTCTCTTCATGTCGTATGAGTTGAAGCGTAAGCTAGACTGTACCTTAAAAGTATGATCATGAGAGGAGAAAATGTAAGAAAACTGAGTTTTTTTTTTTGTTTATCACGGCAGTGTATGTAATCATATGTTGCTCTACAATACACTCCCCACATGGACACTTGGTTATTCAGTGTTTTCCGTGAAGGTCATGGAACAAAAAAAAAAGCAATACATATAAATATATTGTACGAGAGACATTTTCAAGCAGAATATTGCATACTTATTTAGCAATACGTTTTACTCCTCTTATATCGTATGAGAAAAACTAGAATCGTTTAAATACATGTAACAAAACCAAGATTATCTCGTATATCACGTGCTAAAATACGATAAGCAACAGCAGACTGCGGATCCTGTTTCAGCTCTTGAACTTGAATTGAACGCATTTGAAAATGTTGCAAATTGGATTAGAACAATTATTCCGAATCGAGAAAGGCAAAAATCAGAACTGTTTTGGGTATTGGAATCCAAAAACTATTGAATCTAAGTCACGATTCCAAAAACGATTATTTCATTTTGTTGATATCGTTTTTGTTTAAAAATATATTTTATTTTGCTAGAAATAACAAATCATATTTATTGGTTCTAAACTAAAAACTGGAATCTATAGATTATTATAATAAATTTCAGGAAAAATGGTACAGAAAAAAAAATAAAACATGTAAAGTTGACACAGGTATAATATAACGAGTAAATTAATAGTAAAAAAAACTGGCCCTATTAAAATACTAATTAAACCTACCAATTTTTGATACGATACGTAAAAGGAGAAAATATGAGGAAGTTTAGCCAATTTAATTATATTCGAAACTAGATTAGTATTTTAAATAATATCTGCAATAAAGTGATTCTTCTCTTTTCGACCGATATCGTGTGAAGAACATGAAAAACACGAGGTGGGAACAAATATTTTAGAATTTAAAATAAGGCATCAGTTTCGAATCTGCATTTGATATAAATGATAAACCAATTTTCATGGCTCACTAAAAAAAAAGCACTATTTCTTTAATCCTGTATGAAATGTAATAAGTCCCCAGATGTACCTCTCCATCGTACAGTATATCGATACACTAAGGCTGACTGGGATAGCTTCCGTACATTTATATCGGATCTACCTCTACGTTCCATGTTTAAAATGGATGTGTCCTCTATAGTATCAGACCTGACGGAATGGTTAATTGTAGGTATAGACCGTTTCATACCCTCGAAAAAATTCCAGCAAAAACCTAACAGTCAGCCATGGTTCTCTCCAGAATGTGCCGCTGCCATTGTGCACGAAAATCACTTTTTCCACTGCTTCCAACGTAATAGATGTATGGAAACTAAAGCCGCTTTCAGGACTGCCAGCAACTATTGTAAGAAAGTAATAAAGAACGCAAGAGAGTTGTATGCTCAATCCGTTAAGTCCAAAGAAGCTGAGCAGCGGCTTGGTTCCCACCAGTTTTGGCAAATAGCAAACAGAATCCTGAAGAGAAGCTTGTGCTCTATTCCAACTATCATCAATGGACCTGAGGTAATCTTGTCAGCACCAGACAAAGCCAAACACTTTGTCAAGAACTTTGCAGCTAATTCTTCCCTTTGCAAATAAGGCCACCAACCCCCAATATTTCCTCCTGTATCAGAAAACACGCTATGTGATATACGTATATCTGTACGTGATGTTGCCAAGCTAATCAAAAACCTTGATTCCAGTAAAGCAACTGGCCCTGGCGGTATTCCAATTATAGTATTCAAAAAACTTCAACCTGAACTAGCGCCCATACTTATAAAACTGCGTAAACGTTGTTTTAAGGAGAATAGTTTCCCATCACTCTGGAAAATTTCATCAGTATGCCCTGTATTTAAGAATTCAGGTTATCGTTCACCCCCACCTCTCAGTAGAGGCCAATAAGTCTTCTGTGCGTGATGAGTAAGTTGCTGAAATATGTGTTAAATACAGAAGTAATCAACCATCTCAACAAAAATAACCTTCTTAGTGACACTCAATATGGTTTCCGTTCTGCTAGATCTACAGCAGATGTGCTTACAGTTATATCTCATAGGATTAGCGAATCTCTCGACGGAGGCTACCTTTCTAGGGCAATTGCTCTTGACATATCCAAGGCCTTTGATAGGGTATGGCATAAAGGTTTACTTCACAATATCTCTAGCTATGGTATAGCTGAAAATGTCTTCTCAATTATTAAGTCATTTCTCTCTGATAGGTTCATAAGAGTAGAGGCTCACATTATTAATGCTGGTGTCCCTCAGGGGTCCATCCTGGGCCCAACTCTTTTCCTGGTCTACATTAATGATCTTCCAAATCACATCCTTACATCATTTGTAGACATTTATGCTGACGACACTACCATTTATGGTAGCACATCTAAGACAGTAAACGACGAAGTTCTCTCCGATTCTCTTTCCTCTGATCTTGAGCACGTAGTACAATGGGGAAAGGCGTGACTGGTTACTTTAAATGCATCTAAAACCAAGCTTCTATCTTTACATCATCAATATTCTGATTCACATCTGGCATCAATTGGAATGAATGGCTCTCGTCTTCAGGAGACCTCAAGTTTTGACAAGCTTCTGGGCTTGACCATTACTCCTGATTTTAAATGGAACACGTACATCAAATCTGTTGCCAAGGCCGCTGGAAAAATGGTGGGATCTTTCTATCGATCCAGTAGATATCTCACTGCTGATGCAATTCTCTATCTATATAAGAGCCAGGTACGTCCAAGGATGGAATACTGTTGCCATATCTGGATAGGAGCTGCTAGAAAGGACTTGTCCTTCCTTAATAGAGTTCAAAATAGACTTCGTAGCCTCGTAGGAGATGTCCTTTTCTCTTCCTTGCAACCTCTATCTCACAGAAGAGATGTTGCGACTTTGTCTCTGTTGTATCGTTACTTTCATGGAAAGTGTTCGACTGAGCTTAAGTCTATGGTCCCCCTCGCCAAACTTTCACAGGAAACACTCGTCTAACTGAAAACACTATCAATAATTACCCCCACTCTTTATCTGTACCTAAACCTAAACGTAGATTCCATGAACAAAGCTTCTTTCTTAGAACTGCACGCCTGTGGAATTGTCTTCCGTTTTCCTGCTTTCCGGCTGACTACAATATGTTTGTGTTCAAGTCTAACGTAAATAAGTTCTTGATGAGCCGTTCCATATAAGTTATCAAATTAACCGAATTTTCATTACTAATGATTACTATATTGTCCAATTTCTACTGTACACTCTTTAACCCTTATCCTTTAGTGGCCTCTTGGCCTTGATAATGTGGTGATTCCTGTGTAAAAAAAATCCTACAGCTAACTTTAAACTCGTGTTGCATGAGACCTCCCAAAATTACTGAAAATCCTAGTTAATCAATGTATAAATATAGTCATCCACATGCAGTACTGTTTCGCAGCACATCAGTGTGGCTAGACAAGCAACTACCTCAAGCCAGGATCGAAACCTGACTGATCAAACGACATTTGGAGCGTCAAACCGTTGCGCTATTTGGCTGCGCTATTCGCGCAGTCAGTTAACAATGTTTTAAAACTGTCCAAATACCTAAGCCCAATTTGTTTACATAAAAAGCGACGCTTCATGCGCTAATGGTATATCACTTCGCAATACTCTCAACACAAGATAGTGAACATTATAGTCATCCACATACAGTACTGTTTCACTGTTTTATCAGACAGACAAGCAACTACCTTAAGCCAGAATCGAAACCCGACCGTTAAAACGACAGTGGGAAAAATGGTACCGGAAAAAATAAAACGGAGCTTCTAACCGTTGCGCTATTCGGCTGCTGCTATGCGGGCAGTGAATAAACAATGCTTTCACATTGTCCAAATACCTAGGCTTAATTTGTTTGCACAAAAAGCATCGCTTCATACTCTAATAGCATATCACTTCCCAATATGCTCAACCCAAGAAAGGGAGCATTTAGCACTGTTTCACTGTTTCACAGCAAATCAGTGCGGCTAGACCGGTCAAACGACAGCCGGAGCTTCAAACCTTGCATTATTCAGTTGTTGCTATGCGGACAGTGAATTAACAATATTTTGACATTGTCCAAATGTAATGTTATGACACTTTAGGCTGCGATCATAGCGTAGTATTTGTTACCTGTGACAAGCGGGGTCAAGCGTCAAAACATTATTATTGTTGTTATTGTATTCTTATTAATTGATTCGAGCGACGGATGGTCGGTGGATCAGTTATTATGATTAGAAGAATAAACAATTAAATTGCGGAAGAAATGCTTGACGTTAGAATCGCAAGAGAAATGTGAAATAGAAAAAATATATAAACATTATTTTGGGGATTCGAATAAACAAATAACTAGCTGTGACCATTAGGTGGGTCTGAGGCACGTAATTAGGTGACGTAAGAGAACACGTGATGTAGTTAGTTTTGGAGAGATTCAGAGAGTTGAGGATTGACCACCAGAGCGGACAGACGTCTAGACAGGGGTGGACAGATAGCTAGGGAGCGAGCTGTAAGAATAGAAATGTTGACAAACTGCAGATCCTGTGAAAACCAATTGAGACAACTGTAATAAATTTATATTATAAAAATATAAAGAGTTGTTTTAATGGTTTCACAAACAAGAACAGATGTCTCACTTGTATGGTGCTAATCGCTTCATGGTTCGTCACGGAGCAGCGGGAAGATACAGAAGAACTCTTCAAGAAAAAAAAAGGTATAAGGCATATATTATTCTTCTTACATATGAACTGTAAAAATATCCCGTGTGATAAGTCTGATGCAACATTATTCAGTTTACACGTCAATATCATGTACTCCTGGCTATACAACATACATATGATTTATACGTTTATTATTTGTCTGTTAAAAGAACAATATGTTACATCCACTAGATAACACATGATACGGTTTAATATATCATCTCCTCCAATATACAACACAAATACCTAAGCTCACTTTGTTTACACAAAGAGCATCGCTTCATACGTTTATGGTAATTTGTATATCACTTCCCAATATGCTCAACCCGAGATAGATAACATTATAGTAATCACCATACAGTACTGTTCGGTGTTTCACAGCTCATCAGTGCGGCTAGACAAACAACTACCACAAGCCAGGATCGAAACTTGACCGCTCAAACGACAGTAGGAGCTTATGATTATATATATATATATATATATATATATATATATATATATATATATATATATATATATATATATATAAGCGAACGTGTCTGTGTGTATGTTTGTACATTTACCTACGCAATAACTTTATCAATTTTAAGTCTAAAGACTCGAAATTTGATAGACAGGGTACTGAGATTTGGGAAAATCTTTTTAATCCATTTTCGGCTTAAAATTTAGCTGTTAAGGGGTCAAAACGATTTGACTTTTGAGAACTCTACCAAACTCGTCCGACAATTTTGGGTCTAAACACTTGAAATCTTAGACATGGATCTAACTTAATAACTTCATTTCAGCCCAAAACAATAAATGTTAAGTGGTCATAATAGGGGCCAAAGTTTAAAAATAGGGTTGACCTCTGCAATCTCTACCAAATTACTCAGACAATTTCTGGTCTAAACATTTGAAATTTGACAAAAAGAGTATTCAGAGATGGGGCAAGCTTTTTCATTGGTTTGGGTCGAAAAATTTCAGTTTCCAATATATAAATGTATGTATGTATGTATGTATGTATGTTTGCATATGTACCTAAATCTTTCAAAAAAGGCGACAGAAAATTTTACCAAGATCAGTATCGTTTTAAAGTTCGACCTTTCATACGACAAATATCGAAAAATTGGTTAAAAACATTAATATCTTCACCTTCATCTGGGCACTTTTCTACAGGGGGGGGCGCTTTTTTCACCGATATTTTTGAAATGCATCCTCTCCTTTCGATTGTCTAGCCTTAATTTAAACATTAGTCACTTCCTGTTTAGCGGTGGTCGTAACAGCAAAGACGTCAAGTTTTCCCCCGTTCTTTTCCTCCTTCGCGTTACGGGTTCGAGCCTGCCTTCCTACTACTTTTTTTTTTTTTGCTCAACTGACCATTCCAAAAACCCAGGCAACGCCGGACTGAAATGCTAGTATGTGTATAAAAGTGAAAGTGTCTGCCTGTCTGTGTGTTTGTCTGCCTGTGTACATATTCCTACACAATATCTCTGTCAATTTTAAGTCTACAGACTCAACATTTGATAAATAGGGTACTGAGGTTTGGGAAAATCTTTATAATCCGTTTTCAGCCAGAAATTTGGCTCTTAAGAGGTCAAAGTTCAACGATTTCACATTTGAGAACTCTACCAAACTCCTCCGACAAGTTTGGGTATAAACAATTTAAATTTTAGATATAGGTTCCTTGGGCATGGATCTAACTTAATAACTTGATTTGAGCCCCAAATAATAAATGTTAAGGTGTCATAATAGAGGTAAAAGTTTTTAAAAAAATGACCGCTGCGGTCTCTACCAAATTACTCAGACAATTTCGTGTCTAAACACTTGAACTTTTTCATAAAGAGCATTCAGAGATAGCTTTTTAATGGATTTGGGTCGAACATTTGAGCTACTACTATATAAATGTATGTATTAATGTTTGCATGTCTGCTTAAAACTTTTGACAGAGACGACAAATTTTGACAAGATCAGTATCGTTTCTGAGCTCGACCGTTTAGACGACAAATATCGAAAAAGTGTCTTAGAACATTAATATCTTCACCTTAAACTGGGCAATTTTCTACAGGTATGGGTCGCTTTTGGATATATATAATTTATCGTCGAAAGTCATCACCTCTTTTCGATTGTTTAGCCTTAATTTAGTCTACACTAGTTCTGGTTTGGCGGTGGTAATAACAGCAAAGACGTCACGTTTTTTTTACCATTCTTTTCCTCCTTCGCGATAAGAGTTCAAGCCTGCTTTCCTATTACCACTTTTTTTTTTGGTCAACCTATACCTCCAAACACCCGGGCAACGCCGGGCAAAAATTCTTGGACCCGGGCTATTTTATGCAATTTTTATTACTTGAATGCGTAAGAAGAAAAAAGAACAAAAGTAATAGACAAAAAAATCAAGAGTGTTCTAGCAAAGCTATTTACGATTATGCAGGAGTGACTGGCATCTCTAAAAAGGACTGGAAATCGGGTTTTGAAACAAATAGCGGACCGCAGGATAACGAAAAAATGTCCTCCTTTAAGTGATATCAACTGTTAGAAGCGACTAGTATGGACCACTATATATTTGAAAACCAATTTTCAAAATGTCCTCTAAACTGACAAGGCTAGAGCAACCCTCGACAACCCTCGACGGTTGGACCTAGGGATGGCTTCTTAAAGGCAATAGGGCACGATTGCGATTCAAACCTCAACCGCGAGAAGGGTGAGTGATGATTTGGTCTGGGATTATTGATACTGGGATTCTTGGCCTTTTTCTTGTCCCTGAAGATGTCAAAATAAATTCTGCGAACTACAAGTTTTTAGAACATAATTTATTTCCCTGGTTGAAATCACAAAATGATGATGCCAACCAGAATCTCATTATTCAACAAGACAATGCCCCAAGCCAAGCTTATCGGTTAACAAAAGCTTGGCTTTCAGCCCAGGGGATTTCTGGGGAACGTGTGATGGATTGGCGACCTCAGAGCCCGGATGTGAATCCCATAGAGAATCTCTGGTTGATTCTGAAAGAAATGTTTTCGAAAACTGGCATCAATTCAGCAGTAAATATGATCTTTGGGAGAGGATTAGGGAGGTATCTTCTGAAATCGCGCCTCAACAAGTGCATTAATTAACATCCTCTGTTGATAGAGGCTGATGGATTTGATTAAGAATAGAGGGAAGTGCATGAAGTGTTAAAGTGTTTTAAAAATTTGTATTGTTTTGTTAATTGTTATTTGAGTAATAACTGTAGTTTTCTTGTAATATGTTATCAATATGTGGTACTTTTATAGTAATAACAACGTTTTAAATTTTAAAAAATATAATTTATTTTTAAATAAATGGGCCTTTCTAAGACTTATGGCCCATATTTCTGCCTGAAAATTTTTAAAAGCCACATTTTCCCCCAGAATATGATTATTTGGTTTCCGTTTTAAGGAATTTACTTTATATATTTTTATATCGAACAATGAACAACATAGCTATTATATTGGAAAATATTGAAGCATAAATGTATCAGTATATACGTGTTGCAAACACTTTTGGTCCCCACAGTATATATATATATATATATATATATATATATATATATATATATATATAATGGAATGTAAAGCAAAGATAACACTGAGTGCAGTATTTCATATAAAAAAATCGCTTTGTCAAGATGAATTAAATTATTGATAAATGGTGTAAGACACCTTTACGTGATATCCCTGATATAATTCAAATCGTATTTTAGCAGTTTAACCAGATATGCTGCTTTAGAAAGACGGGAGGAAAGAGTGACGACTTATATGCGTGCTCTTATTACATTTTAGCATTGATTTCCCTGCAAAAGAAATACGTTTCACGAATTAGTATCATGAACACAATTACTTGTCATTTATTTCTCGTGATTAATTATACCTGATTAATTATTTCCATCATGATATCACTTTTGCGGATAATACACGTAAATGGATAGCGTCCAGCATGTATATCTGTATCTAATCGAATGGCCTGCGGAAAAATACACCGTAGTCTTTTAGATAAGAGAAAAGTGTATTATCTGTTCTCATAGCAGACTCTATTTTTCCTGCTGTCGGTCGGTTAAAGAGCTACCCTTCATGAGTAGCAAACCGTTTTAATTTTGTGTCTTTGTGGTGTGAAGTACGTATAAGGTGCTGTTACTTTAAGAATTCTGTGTATCCCCAACGGCCATCTGAAGAGAACATGTTGGAAGGATGGTTATAAATGTCGATTATGTGAATAATAATCCAATAATCTGATCTAAAACTTACTGGAAAACTGACCTTAGGAATATTCGGCATCGTCGTCGTCGTCGTCGTCGTCATCACCACCATCAAAATCAATCAATGTCTTATATGTAAGCATTTCCTGAAGACTTTAACGAAAGTGATTTCTAAATATCGTTTTGTACGTCCAGATCTTTATTTATCCCCCTTTTCATCAGACCGAATTGGTAATGGCTTTCATCTCCTCCCTGATGGCTTCACTGAGTTCCGTGATGGTTCTAGGTTTCCCTGCGTAGATTCTGTCCTTAAGATAGCCCCAAAGAAAAAAAATCGGGAGGGGGGGGCTTTGGTCCAGGCTATGGAGTGCCCACACAAAATCAGCCAATCTCGGGACAGGTTTGAGGTGTGAGAACGTGCTCCGTCCTGCTGGAAGCAGAACTTGCTCATGAGCGACGGGTAGATGGTCTGGAGCTCACTCTTGAAGGTTTTGAGGACCTCCACATACCGCTCCTTGGTGACTGTCACTGCTGCTCCAGATTATTCGATGAAGATTGGTCCGATGATGCCTCTGGTCGATATTGCAGCCCACACCGTGCACTTAAGAGAGTGCTTGGTGGCTACTTCATTGGGTTTGGAGGACTCCAAGAAGTCATTTTTTTTTTGGATTTCGCCTTTCCATCAAGATGGAAGTAGGCTTCATCTGAGGTCCAAAGGAGGTTAAGGAAACTTGGTGTCTTCTCGATCTTCTCGAGCGTCCTGACTGCTATAGCCATCTTCTGCTTCTTGTCTGAGACTGTAAGGGTCTGCAGCGTCTATATTCTGTATGGGTAAGCTGGAGAGACTTACTCACTCTTTCGACCAGCTCGGCTGTTCGCTTCTTGGGACGTCCCGAGTGGCTTGGACAGTTCTCTCTTGAAGCGTTGAGGTTCTCCACGGTCCCATACTTCTTGAAGTGGTCCACCAAGTTCTGAATTCTGCTTTTGGATGGGGCCTTTTCACATTCGAACTGACGCATTAAACTATCCTGGGTTTTCTTAAACGAGCCTGTCTTGTAGTAAATTTTAACAGAGTGTATTCTTTGCCCCAGCTCCCAATGAGGTCTTGTTGTACTCACGGTCGTTGATTCTGCCATGTCCTGTAAAATAAGGGAAATCGGTGAATAAATAATGGAGATATCACATAAAGTGTACACAGGGCCCGTTTTTTGGGGTCACCCTGTATATTTATGCACGGAACGTATGATATCATTATCAAATATATATAATTATATATATTGTTTATATTGTGATTTATTATTCTATGAGTCTATTTATATTTTATATTATTTGCGATTGGTGGTTTTGCTCTCTAAACTATATATTTATGACGAGAAGCCCGATGGTACACAGAAGATAGAGAAAACCAGGAAGTGTTTAATTATATTTAAAAAATAATTCACTTTTTCAAGATGAATGAAATTATTGATGTATTCTATAGTACACATGTATAAAATATCGTGTTAGACACACTCCACATCGCATCTGCGCGGTTTTATTGGATTCGCTCATTTAGCATAGAGAAAAGATGGATCAATGGGAAGAAAAATTGTTCTTAAATATTTGGAAGTGTACAAAACGAAACGAAATTATAAATAAAACAGGAAGGTTAAAGTAAACATACGAAAAAAATGTCCGGACGTAATAATCAATTAACGAAATCGATTCTCGAATAAAAAGAAATATTACGGATGAAAATGTGACAAAAACAATTACCTTTAAAATTGTGTTAATGCTGATTGACGTGTTGTTTTAAAGAGAAATAAAAAGGAACAAAAAATGATTGAAGTCAACATATAGCTATGAACGAAAAAGCACGCACCCATATGTATCCGCGAACACATGAATATATATATATATATATATATATATATATATATATATATATATATATAACTATTTCATTTATTCACATAAATCCAATATACGAAAGTATAGATTTATGCGTAAACTTTAAGTATTTACTTCAAAAGTGCTCAATACGTAGGTAGAGCTAGTTAGTAATTTATAAAATATATATGGCGATTAAGCTACACTGAATATTCTGCGTTTCATCCAACTATAGGATTCGTCAGGCTTATGCGCGAATTCTGTGGTTGCTTCTTGTATATACATATAAATTTCACCTGTCTGTTTAAATGTATGCATGTATATATTTATGTACGGTACAATCACGTTGACACACCGGTTTTCGTCAATCACTTAAGTTAAGCAACGTTAAGACTAGTCAGTACCAGATGGGTGACATTTGGGAAGACTAGGCGCTGTATGTGCTTTCCGCTTATCTTGCATTGTTTCCAGTCACCATGAACCTCCACTTGCCACTGGTATTCAGCAATGCCAATTCAGGAGAGATGTTGTTAGAGGTTGCGCAACTCTTGCCAGAAAATTTCCACGCGCAGGCACCCTTAGAGTAGGTATCCATAGTCTGTCTTGTCTGAAGGAAGCCATTATGTATGCATATAAGTATATACGTATGTATGTATGTCTGCCTTAAACTTCGACAGAGGCGACGGATTTTTACGAGATCGGTATCGTTCTGAAGCTCGACTCTTCAGAGGACTACTATACAAAACTTAGCTAAAAACATTATTTTGTTCACCCTCAACTCGGCACTTTTCTACAGGGAAAGGTCGCTTATTTACACTGATATTTTCGAAAGTTATCCACTCTTTTCGATGGACTAGCGTTAAGTTAAATCTACGTCAATTCCGGTTTGGTGGCGGGTGCAATGTCAAGGACGTCCCTTTTTTTTCACGTTCTTTTCCTCCTTCGCGGTACGAGATCGAGCCTGCCTACCTACTACCGTTTTTTTTCTCAACACACACCTCCATACACCCGGGCAATGCCGGGCACCTAGGCTAGTATATAAATTACCTACAGACACTAGTGTTTCATCGTTTCGGGAATCTTCAGTGCGGGTGTCACGATTAACACCAGTCGAACGATTCGAATCCCGCAACACGAGAAATCTGTGGCTCGATTAGCAAAGACTGCATCAATTCGGCTACCATTAACCGCGTGAAATAACGTTGAATTTAAACATTTTAATTTTAAATGTTCATTTACGTCAGCCAGACAGTGAACTAATCGTTATACGATGATCTATGCATAAAAGCTAAATTGACCGACTTTCATTCTACTGAAAGTGCTCAACGATAAGAAACGAATTTCTTAAAGGGGCTATCATAATTATTTTTCTACTATAATATTTAAATACCTACATACACTAGTGTTTCATCCTTTCGGAAATCTTCCGATATATATATATATATATATATATATATATATATATATATATATATATATACATATATATATATATATACAAATGCAGATAAGTATCATCACATATTAAATAAGCTTATTAGAGATTACACCATTGTAACGTTTTAAACCATATAATTTCTGGTTATTCCACATTCTAATAAAAATATTCTAATCTGGATAGGCTACGCCCGATCAGCGTGATAACATATGCAAGAACATTGTAAATATTAAACTCACGTTAAGAATAGTAGTCGGTAAAAATCCCAACAAAACAAATGTTTTAAGATCCAATCCTTTTGTTTGTTTATGATTTTTTTAAAAATTTCATAATGTTGTGTTAACACAGTATAAAACCATGTTATTACAAAAAGCAACCGACTTTAAATATAATAAAATTAAACTAAACAAAACCCAATATAAAACATTACTTTGCACAAACTTGAACTTTCATCATTATAAGCAAACTATTGTGATGTGATCTTTTTCGGCTCTAGTTTGTTATGTGTGATACTTATTTAAACATAATTATCTCTCATATTCAGTACTTTTTTTTTTTTTACACAGTGATCACCACTTATCAAGGCCCGGAAGCCACTCAGGGATAAGGGTTATTGCAAGTACATTACGTTAGTGAGGAGATTTGATGAAGTGTTTAATTAGGGGGGCGGTTCATTAGGAATTTGTTAACATTAGACTTGAAGACATCCAAGTTGTAGTCCGGAGGGAAGCAGGCAGACGGAACAGAGTTCCACAGGCGTGCAGTTCTAAGAAAGAAGCTTTGTTCATGAAATCCGCGTTTTGATTTAGGCACAGATATAGAGTGGGGGAAATTTTTCACAGTGGATTCAGCTAGACGGGTGTTTTTCGAGAAAGATTGGCGAGGGGGGACCAGGGATTGGAGTTCAGACGAGCACCTGCCATGAAAATAACGATAAAACAAGGATAGGCTCGCAACGTCTCTTCTGTGGGAGAGGTGTTGCAGGGTAGAGAAAAGGGCATCTCCCACTAAACCACGAAGTCTATTTTGTACTCTGTCAAGGCATGATAGGCTGTTTTTGGCAGCTCCTGCCCAGATATGGCAACAGTATTCCATCCTTGGCCGTACTTGGCTTTTATATAGATAGAGAATTGCATCAGTATTGAGATATCTTCTGGAGCGGTAGAAAGATCCCACCATCTTTCCAGCGACCTTGGCAACAGACTTGATGTACGTGTTCCATTTCAGATCAGGAGTAAAGGTCAAACCCAGAAGCTTGTCAAAACACGGGACCTCACCCAGACGAGAACCATCCATCACAATTGATGCCAGCTGGGGATCAGAGCGTTGATGATGTAAGGATAGGAGTTTGGTTTTGGGTGCATAAAAGGTAACTAGCCACATCTTCCCCCACTGAACCACGCGCTCGAGATCACAGGAGAGAGAATCCGAGAGAACTTTGTCATTTACAGCCTTTGATGTGTTGCCGTAGATGGTCGTGTCATCAGCATAGATGTCAACGAATGATTTAAGTATTTGTTTAGGGAGGTCATTGATGTAGATCAGGAAGAGAGTTGGGCCCAGGATTGACCCCTGAGGAACTCCAGCATTTATATTGCAGGCCTCCGATTTTTGTCCATCGACCACTACTCTTATGAGCCTATCGGAGAGAAATGATTTAATGATTGAGAACACATTTCCAGTTATACCGTAGCTGGAAATCTTGTGAAGTAGACCCTTATGCCATACTTTGTCAAAGGCCTGTGATATGTCAAGAGCAATTGCCCTAGAAAGGAAGCCTTTGTCAAGAGATTCACTAATCCTGTGGGATATAACCGTCAGCACATCTGCGGTAGATCTTGCAGAGCGGAAACCATATTGTGTGTCACTAAGAAGGTTATTCCTGCTGAGGTGGTTGACTATTTCTCTATTTAATATTGATTCCAGCAACTTACTCATAACACAGAGAAGACTTATTGGTCTGTACTGAGAGGGAGATGACTTATCACCTGAATTCTTAAATACAGGGCAAACTGATGAGGTCTTCCAGGGGGTCGGAAAGCACTTCTCCTTAAGGCAGTGCTTAAATAGTTTCGTAAGTATGGGAGCAAGTTCTGGTTGAAGCTTTTTTAACACTATAATTGGGATGCCATCAGGGCCAGTTGCTTAACTGGAATCTAGGTTTTTTATTAGCTTGGCGACCTCATGCACGGATATTTGTATGTTACCTAGCTTGTTCTGTGTTATAGGAGGAAATATGGGGAGTTGATGGCCTTCGTCGCATAGGGTAGAATTAGTTGCAAAGTTCTTTGCAAATAGTTTTACCTTGTCTGACGCTGACGAGATAATCTCTGGTCCATTGATAATGTTTGGGATAGAACGCACACTTTTGTTATTATCCTATTTGTTATTTGCCAAAACTGGTGGGAACCAAGCCGCTGATCAGCTACCTTGGATTTAACAGACTGGGCATATAGCTCTCTTGCATTTTTTATTACTCTTTTACAGTGGTTGCTGGCAGTCCTGAAAGCAGCTTTAGTCTCAGTGCCTTTATTACGTTGGTAGCTATGGAAAAAGTGATTTCTGATCGCGATAGCAGCAGCACATTCTGGGGAGAACCATGGCTGGCTGTTAGGTTTTTGTTGGAATTTTACTATTAAGTTTGGAGTATGGCGATTAATAATTGTGCTGCTGCTTTATCACATGATTTAAGATATGTTTTAATTTTCAAGGGACAAAAAACGTTATACATGTATTAAATTACATAAACAAAAGAAGCTATGCTTTTAGAGGATTTTAGTCCTTATCTTGTTATGTATTTAAACACCATAATAAATATTCTTCATAGCATTAACCATGAATTCCAAGCTATTATTGTGTTGTATTTGGTGCAATTCTACTAAATAATTTTAATATAAGATTTTAGAATATTTTTATGTTTTACTATTTATAGTTGTTTTAGTAGTTTTGCTGTGCCATTATATGGAAGACCTAGTAAAAAAGTTATTCATATTAATTTAAAGACACTAATCTTGTTTTATTTTATACACGTTTATTATTATTATTATTATTATTATTAATCGTATAGTATGCAGAAGCAATACCAGTAGTAATAATAGAATTTGCATAAATAACTATGACATCTGATCTTGCATCATTATTCCTTTGATTCCAGGACGAATCGTCATAAAGATTCGCCGTCCAACAACAACAACAACAACAACAACAACAGCAGCAGCAGCACAATTATTAATCGCCATACTCCAAACTTAATAGTAACAACTGAGTAGTCATATTTCACTTCAGAAAACGTTACTGGGCGATGTTTAATGGAACTTTGTTTTTAATTGAACTCACAGACTCTATTCATACATAATTATAGGATGCGTCATTTCTTATTTAAGTAGCTTCTTTACTTGAGGATCAGCATTAACATAGGCCTCGAAGCCACTGGGATAAGTGGTAATCAGTGTTAAATAAACTCTGATGGTCAGTAGTGATTGGACCTGGGTAATGATTTATTACATAAGATGACAGACCAACAAGAACATATACTAGACTTTAAAATGACCATGTTATAGTCAGTTGGGTAGTAGCCCCCGGTGTTGCATTTCACGGGCAGACAGTTCTAATAAAGAAACTATGCTCATGGAATGTCAGTTGTGTTCAAGGCACATATAGATAGTGAGGGAAAGTGTTGACGATTGATGTAGCTATATGAGTATTTGTTCGAAGGTTTTACAAAGGGGCCAGCGATTAAATCTCGGTCGAGCACCTACTATGAAAGTAAGGAAAGAGCAGAAATATGCCCACAACATCTTTTGTGTACAAAATAGGAAGAAGACGACAGAGTTCTTGTCCACTAGATTTTGAGGACAGTTTTGTACCTAGTAAAGGCAGGAATGTGTACTCTTATGTGTTTCTCCCTAGGTGTTGCAACACTTATAAACTAGATATATTTAACCATTGAAACTGAGTTAATTAAGTAAGCCAAGCTATATATCTCGAGTTAGTATATTTAGGTCCAGTAGTTTATTCATACTATATGCGTTAGTTCGTTCAAACAATAATATTAAATATTTAAACTAGATTTACTCATTTTTCCATGTAAATATTTGGATTGATCAAAATAGGTTCGTTTAGCTGTTCAGTTTAGATTATTTTGCACAGGAGGATCTTAATTTATAATCTTGTTACAAATCTTTTTTTTTCTTATGTTATTTTATTACTTTCATAGTTTTGTTATTTGCCTCGACGCCAGATTTTGATAAAGTTCGTAGACATTTAAAATCCTCTTTATTTTGAAGTCAATTTTATATATGTCAGATCGTTTCCTGACTAAAACATATGTCATTCTTCGGTTTGCAGGATTGAAACAATAGAACAAGACGTAGAATTTAATATTTTATGAACAAACAAAATCAGAATCTGTTCGTGTGCAAGCATGTATTCTGAATTACTTATACATATTTGCAAGAAATGCACGAACCCCCCCCCCCAAATAATTCACTTCAGTTTTCAGAAGAGACCATCGTTCTTTATATAAAATTCTGACATCAAACAACTAATATACGTTAGAATTTTAGCTGATCTTTATAGACAATTTTATGGTGAGTTACGCCTTATTTTATTTACTAATTTTAAAAATGAGCGTAAACTCCGCAAAGAAATGTGTACTTTCATTGATAAAAATGAAATATTCCTTATATATAGTTTCATAACAAACATTCTTATAGAGGTATATTTCCAATTTCGTCATATATTTTTTATTTTACATTAAGGCACCTGTAACAGGGCCTAACACGTTATCTATGAGATACATAGATATCCGGATGTTGAAATAAAATATCTTTTACCTCCCAAAATAGTAGTTTGTACAAAATATAAGCAAACAATAAATCTCCTCTGTGCGATCGAGTAATTAACTGTGTTATAGTATAGCTTGCTATGGTTAATTCGTTTTATCCTTACTAGAATTAATCTAGTCTAGTGAAATGATCATCTAAGGCCCTCAGGTAACATTGCTGCATAATGGGGGGTATACACTTGATACAAACTTACATATTTGACGCATATATATATATATATATATATATATATATATATATATATATATATATGTATATATATTTATATGTGCGTGTCTAGCGTTTATGTATATGGGTATCACAGTCCGTATCTTTTCTAGAGTATTGAGTAAATACTTGTCAATACGTCTGATGACGTCTAGTGTGTATACAAATATATTTCTAAGTGTAAATACAGTTAAACAAACAGACTATAAAGCACGAGAACGAGAGTTAAACAAGGGATATCATCATTCTGGAAGATTACTTAAAGCCACAAAGAGAAAACACATTTTTCCATCAGTTAAACTTCATTGACGGGTCTTGAAAATATGCAATTAATGTTAATCCCAAGGAACGAAAATCGACGTATATTTTCGTGAAAATGTTATTTCCTTATATTTCCTGTCTTTGAATTTGAACGCAGTGTTTTTTTAAATCTAGATTGTTGCTATTTCCTGCTTCAACGGCGCACAATGGCCATTATCTTCCGCAGTCTCTAGCTAACTACTTTTCATCTGTCTAACTCAACATCTCAAACTCACTACGTGTATATATTACCATCTTACCTCTCTGCCCGTTATTTGATGTCACCACTAAATCATCTGTAGATTTATTTTGATTAGTTATTTAGTTTTTCTTTATGTATAATATTCCAAATTTATTATATAAAATTTTAACATAACATTCATCATTGTAGGATTATAATTTCTGTGGGTCGGTATATTCAACCCCAGTCACAAATCCATTTCGACTCTATTTGCTAAGCTTTTACCGCTATACCACCAAACAATTGCTAGCAGAATGCAGGAAATTAATTATAAATAAACCCTTTATTCGGGCGCAGATATGAAACAATCAAAAGTGTTCGAACAACAAAAGTCGTGAACGTTGCAGAAAAGCTAGTTGACTGCCCCTTAGTTGATACTTCCCAGACAGTGCCCCTTACGTCTACTTAAAAAAAAACCCTTGCTTATTATAATAAAATAATAATTGTTTTTTTAATTGTATATAAAATGGTGTTTTATGCTTACGTAATCATCAGTGTAAGATGACAATTATTGCCAATTGGAACATTATTCATACACACATGTACAGCCGTAGCTACAACGACAGGACCATTTCTAATCTGTAGCTATACTTACATACTATCTTCTCGAACAAAAAATCTGTCTTTCTTTATGATGTTTACTTTGTAAACTAGTTACTTTTACAAAAATATGTACATTTAACACAAACAACAGATTTTTCGCTGAGATCTTAATTATTAATTATTATAGATCAAAACGTAACCATGTCCATGTACACATGTTGCACATGTCTGTATGAATAAAATATTAATATAAATAGCCTATATAAAAGTAGGAACTATATATATATATATATATATATATATATATATATAATATCAGTTGAAAGTCTCTCGATGTTTGTCCTTCAGAAAAATACATAACCTAAAAGACAATATATACATATATATGTATATATATATGTATATATATATGTATATATATATATGTATATATATATATATATACATGGTTATGTTAGCATGCTACAAAACGCATCTTTGATGATAGAGGGTCATTGTTTGTGCGGGGATGGATGGTTATTCCAACAGGATAATGCTGCAAGACGGACCTTGAGCTTTCTACAAGAAAATGGTGTCCATCTCTTGGGAAATCCTGCATGCTCACCGGACTTGAACCCAATTGTAAATGTTTGGGGGTGGATGGCAAGAGAGGTTTATCGAAATGTGACGGAATCTTCAGAAACTAGAGCAATATCCCCCGCACCGTAATGGAAACCCTTATTTCTAGTATTCCCCAAAGAATTTTTAAGTCATCAAAAGAAGCGGCGGTAGAACTCATTGTTAAGTTTGATTGTTGAATGTTTTTATACACTTTTCATACACTTTTTGTAAAATTTAATAAAAGTTTTGTCTCTGGTCTTATAATTTGGATCATAGCCTTTGCTAATAAAAATGTAAATTTAAAAAATAAATCTTTGAAATGTAGCTTTTTGTTCCAATAACTTTTTAAATTGTAGTATTGGTAACCTTAAGTCGGAAGAGTTCAAAATGTATCCTTAAAAAAAGGTTATTTTAAAAAAAGATTTTTAAGTAGTTTAAAATTTTTGATCAGCAGTGTATAAATATATTTTTTTACATGGAGGTCACCCTTTATCAAGACCCAGAGGTCACTCGAGGATAAGGGTTAATGGGTATACATTAGTCATTGTGATTTTAGCGTAGTAAACATTAGTGGGAATTTTGTAACTTGGATTACTTAGGGGGACGGTTCAATAAGAACTTGTTCACGTTGGACTTGAAGACAATCAGATTGTAGTCAGTTGTAAAGCAGGCAAACGGAATGGAGTTCAACGGGCGAGCAGTTCTAAGAAAGAAACATAGAATCTGCGTTTGGATGTAGACATAGATAAAGAGTGTGGGAAATTGTTGATAGTGGTTCTGGCTAGGCGAGTGTTTTTCGTGAAAGTCTGGCGAGGGGGGACCACAGATATCATTTCACTATACGGTCACGTCTACCACATCACATCGCCCAATTGAACATCCAAAGGATGTCACACTAGACATAAACCAAATTATTATTTTCGTTTCATTACATTTTTAAAATACTTTTTTCTTTTGTTTTTCTGCTTCGTTGTATCTTTTTTTTATCATATATATAAATATATATATATATGTATGTACGTATATATATATATATATATGTATGTATATACATATATATATGTGTATGTATATACATATATATATATGTGTATATATATACATATATATATGTGTATATATATACATATATATATGTGTATATATATATGTGTATATATATATATATATATATATATATATATATATATATATATATATATATATATATATAGAAAACACATCGAAGCACAGAAATTAGGAACCCGGAATTTTTGGAAAATCTACAACAGCGAAGTAAATAATGGGCAGTCGTCTATTCCCCCACTATCAAATAATCATGAGGTTGCTTGCACGGCAACTGACAAGGCTAATCTGCTTGCCAGACGGTTTGCCTCAAACTCGACACTGGACCCGGTACACCACTCCCTCCCTGATTTTCCTTTGCGAACAGACGCCACACTAGACGATTTGAAAACCACCCCTTCTCAGGTACATTCCATTATAAAAAACCTAGACACCTCAAAAGTATGTGGACCAGATCTCATCCCGCTGTGCTATTAAAAAATGCTCTGCCGAGGTTGCTCTAGTTCTCTCCAAACTTTACAATAAATGCCTTAACGAATCTTGCTTTCCAGACTGCTGGAAAACCGCCTCTGTGGTACCAGTCTTCAAGAATTCTGGTGAAAGAACTGACCCACTAAATTATCGCACCATTAGCCCCTTCCGCTTTTCGCCAAAATATTTCAGTCCTTAGTTAATCAAGCCCTAGTCCAGCACCTAACAGCTGCTAAACTCCTGACTGACAAACAATATGGATTCAGGCGAGCCCGTTCAACAGCAGATATCTTAACTGTAGTTTCTGAACGTATATACCGTTCATTGGACAAAACAGGGGAGGGTAGAGCGGTAGCCCTTCATGTATCTAAGGCTTTTGACAGGGTGTGGCACGATGGTCTTCTAAGGAAAATTAGATTGTATAGTATCACTGGAAGAATTCATAATGTAATTAAATCCTTCTTAAGTAAGAGAAAAATCCAAGTTGTCCTCGACTGTCGTACATCTAAACAATATGACATAAATGCGGGAGTACTTCAGGGGTCTATCCTTGGACTTCTATTATTCCTGATATTCATAAATGACCTCCCTGATAAAATTGTATCGGAGATGGGTATATTTGCCGATGAAACTACTCTCTATAACAGATATGAGGGAAAAACACATGAACACATATCCAAGAAAATGGCAGAAACACTAGAGGATGACCTCCAATCTGTAGTGGAATAGGGGCAAAAATGGATGGTCACATTCAATGCTGCAAAGACTAAGCTTGTTTCCTTCAATAACTATAAGAAACCTTCTCTACCACCAATAGCAATGGCCAAGAACACATTGCCCGAAAGTACTTCTTTTAAACTCCTTGGCCTAACGCTTACAGGGAATATGAACTGGAATAGATACGTTGAGAGCATTTCCAAGGCTGCTGCAAGGAAGGTTGGCTTCCTCTACCGTGCAAGAAAACTACTTACGCCTGAAAGTAACCTGTACCTCTATAAGGGCACCATTCGCCCATGTATGGAGTACTGTTGTCACATCTGGGCTGGTGCATCTGCTGCTTGTCTCTCGCTCCTGGACAGGGTTCAAAAGAGAGTCGTCAACCTGATAGGTCCTGAACTGTCATCTATGCTTCAATGAGTAAGTTGCTGGAATCCATATTAAATAGAGAAATAGTCAACCATCTCAACAGAAACAACCTTCTTAGTGACACACAATATGGTTTCCGCTCTACAAGATCTACCGCAGATGTGCTGACGGTTATATCCCAGAGGATTAGTGAATCTCTTGACAAAGGCTTCCTTTCTAGGGCAATTGCTCTTGACATATCAAAAGCCTTCGACAAGGTATAGCATAAGCGTCTACTTCACAAGATTTCCAGCTACGGTATAACTGGAAATGTGTTCTAAATCATTAAATCATTTCTCTCCGATAGGCTCATAAGAGTAGTGGTCGATGGACAAAAATCAGAGGCCTGCAGTATTAATGCTGGAGTCCCTCAGGGGTAAATCCTGGGCCCAACTCTCTTCTTGATCTACATCAATGACCTCCCTAAACACATACTTAAATCATTCGTTGACATCTATGCTGATGACACGACCATCTACGGCAACGCATCAAAGGCTGTAAATGACAAAGTTCTCTCTGATTCTCTCTACTCTGATCTCTAGAGCGTGGTTCAGTGGGGGAAGTCGTGGCTGGTTACCTTTAATGCATCCAAAACCAAACTCCTATCCTTACATCATCAATGCTCTGATCCCCATCTGGCATCAATTGTGATGGATGGCTCTCGTCTGAGAGAGGCCCCGTGTTTTGACAAGCTTCTGGGTTTGACCTTTACTCCTGATCTGAAATGGAACACGTACATACAGTCTGTTGCCAAGGTCGCTGGTGGGATCCTTGTACCGCTCCAGAATATATCTCACTACTGATGCAATTCTCTATCTATATAAAAGCCAAGTACGTCCAAGGATGGAATACTGCTGCCATATCTGGACAGGAGCTGCTAAAAACAGCCTGTCCTGCCTTGACAGAATACAAAATAGACTTCGTGTCTTGGTGGGGGATGCCATTTTCACTACCTGCAACCTCTCTCCTACAGAAGAGACGTTGCGAGCCTATCCTTGTTTTATCGTTATTTCCATAGCAGGTGCTCGTCTGAACTCCAATCTCTGGTCCTCCCTCGCCAACTTTTCACGAGAAACACCCGTCTAGCCGAATCCACTTTGAAAAATTTCCCCCACTCTTTATCTGTGCCTAAATCAAAATGTGGATTCCATCAACAAAGCTTCTTTCTTAGAACTGCACGCCTGTGGAACTCTGTTCCGTCTGCCTGCTTCCCACCTGACTACAACTTGGATTTGATCAAGTCCAACGTTACAAATTCCTAATGAACGGGTGTAAACACTTCATCAAATCTCCACACTAACGTAATGTAAGTACTTGCAATAACCCTTATCCCTGAGTGGCTTCCGGGCCTTGATAAGTGGTGACCACTGTGCAAAAAAAGCAAAAAAACTTTAATGGTGAATGCTTTGACGAACTGCAAACACTTGTACCTCCTCGACGTAACTACCCCCCGACAAACCCGAAAAGCTAGTAAGTCTCATCGCTTTACAGTAGAGATCCCTAGATGTAAGAAAGCCTTTTACTCCAATAGTTTCTTACTCAGAACTACAGGTCTTTGGAACTCCCTTCCGGGATCCTGCTTTCCCAATTGTACTGATATGCAGAAGTTCAAGTGTAATGTGAACAAACATCTTTCTACTCATCTCCCTTCAGAATGCCCCTGCAAATTAAGTCCCTGATAGTAGCCTCCTGCTTCAAAGTGGCAATGTGCCTTGCTTGGGGTGAAAATTGAATTAATATATATATATATATATATATATATATATATATATATATATATATATATGCATATCAACCATGTAATACTATTTAAAATAACCAATATAACGTAAATTTCGTCGATTTTCCAACCAATCGAAGCCGTTACGCCTTCAGCCGTTGACATGCGAAGTCAAAGGAAGCGTACGAGCTTTCGCTGTGCTTGCAATTCAAAGGGTTCCGTGCTCTTTGTGTTTGTCGCTTGTATTGTTTTCATTTTCGTAATTTCTTTTGCTTTCTGTTCACGCTCGATTTTTGCTAAGGGGCGTTACTTTGTCTGCTGTTATTGATTTTAATCGTTGTTAGTAAATAGAGAGAATGTGAGAATGTAGGAAGATGTTAATTAATTAACTGGTTTTATTAATTAATTAGTTAACCCGGTTAATTAAGTAGCAACATGAGAGCATAAGCTAATGCCCAAGACAAACCTCTGTCTTGGGCATTAGCTTCTGTGAGAAGTTTGATTGGAATGGAATTTTCAATAGAGAAAATAAGATACAACGAAGCAGAAAAACATAAAAGAAAAAGTGTTTTAAAAGTGTAATGAAACGAAAATAATATTTACCCTCAATCTCTCAGGGTTGATGCCTAGTGTTACAATTGGACGATGTGATGTGATATGATGTGATCGTCTAGAGGAGCGATATTGCTCCTCATTGGGGAGATTAAGATCCCCTAAAATCCTGAGTAAAACCCTGAGATTGTCTGTTCAACGTTGATTGAATCCCGGACAATGGCGGGTGACCTATCAAAAGGGATGAATTTATTGTGCGTTGTTAAAACAGACATATATTTTATTGTTTAAAAACAATGGCAGAATAATATGGAAACGAAATCATACATTCGTTGGAACACATGCTCAGACTTACTGGCTTTCTGAGTGAGAAGGGTGTAAATGTTGACCTTTTGGGGCGTGTGAATGGAAATTGAGTTTTGATCCAAGATTCGCAGGCTATGGACGGCCTGCTGAGGTGCACATGCGTAAAAGACTTTGGGAATTCCGCAAAAGACGTGTTGGACACTGATTCGTTTAGCAGATTGCCCTAACCATGCCATCACCTCCCAATATAAGCAAATGCCTAGGCCGATTTTAGCAAATTGAAGCCGAATCTCCAGCAAATCACACGCTCCCAAGAAAGCCCCAAACCTTTCCATCCATCCTGGCCACCATCGCGGAAAACTAAGAATAAGATTTTGGAAAATCTTGATTCTCGTGTAATCGAACTGAATGACGTACATATGTAAACACTTGTAATTTTCGTGAAATTAATTTTGTCGTAGCTAGAACTCTCCGAGTCTGTTTTCTTTCTTAGCTTGCATGCGAGGCTATTTAATTTACAGCGGAAATCGACACGAAGTCTGGGACGCTGAGAATTTATGTCGAGTTCTCTCGGAAGATAAATGATCAACGACCAGACCAGTTCAGCAGGGTCAAAAGTCATCTGCTGACCTGGGTGGGAGGACCACAGTGGATAAAGGACTGCTGCCTACGTAGCAATCCCACTTACACAGCGCGGATGGATCCACGGAAACTTCTAGACTTAAGATTTTGCCTCAATATTGCTCCATAAGTTCGTACACTGAAATTGTATTTTGCATTAAATTGCATAACGAGGTCAATTTTGGAGTTTTTCTTTTAGGTTTCTTCATAAAGCCTTTTAATTAGTGAGCATTCCACAAGGCGGTAGATATTTGAAGTTAGGATTTACCTACTCCTATAATAATAATAATAATAATAATAATAATAATAATAATAATAAATGGAAAAAAGAAAGAAGGAAGAAATACTAAACTGAGAAAATATATAAAGGTGATATTTGGAGTGTTAAGAACAAAACGGAAAACCTTTGTTGCTAAATATTTAAAGAATGGAAGATGAAGTAAGTTTAAACCAAGTTAATGTGTGCATAACAATGTGGAAATATTCTTAATTTGAAAGCTCCCGGAAAAGATGGTGCACAGTTATATACAAATCTTACCATCTGGCATGGAAGTATTGCGCCTAAAATTGACGAAATTTTGACATGTACTTCCTGAAACAGCACGCATAGACCAACAGTGTCCTGCCAGAAGATACGTAATATGACACTACAGTCGATAACTATCAGCCCATGATGCGCATACCACTGATGTCACTACTGACTAGAATTTAGGTAAGTGAGATTTACCAATATCTCGAACAGTAGAACAAACAAAAACTTTACAAACGAACAAAAGATAGATCAAGGATTAATTGCTTAGAGATAGGACAATATACCAGGACTGTAAAAAAAAAAATCGCAAATTTATTCATGTCATAGATATACTATCGCAAAGCATATGACCTAATTTCACATTGCTGGATTAAGGAATGAATGGAAATATTTGGAATAGCGGTGAATGGGTGATATGTTTTGAACAGAAGTATGAAACAATGGAAGGTGTCATTGGTATCAAACGGGTAAGATCTTGGGGAAGTTCTTGTAATGATAGAAATTTTTTAGCTGTTTTTTTTTTTTAGTATGGAACCATTTTCGTTCATATTACGAAATGTAAATGCTTGTTACGAGTGAGAAACGAAGGATTACTGGGTATACCATTTATTATATAAGAATGAATCACAATTAAGTATATCCATGATGGCTGTGCACATATTAAATAATGACATAGCTATGGGATTAAGAATGAATAAGTAGTGCCCTGCAATTGAAAACGGGTAAAATTGTTAAAAGTGAAAAAAAAAGAAGTTTTTTGATGGGGAATGATAAAAAAGAAGTTTAAAATAAACTGAGAAAGAACCATACACCGATTTGTGGAATTAAATAAAACCAAAAATAGCATCGTAAATAAAAAAAACAATAAGTAAACTAAAACAAGAGAAGACTACAGTTGGTGTTTAGGTAAAGATTAGATGAAAAAAAAACAATCAAATATCCGCAGCAAAGACAATGGTAGCAGCTATATTTCTGTTTGTGGCGAGTAATATATAAATCTATAAAAGTGAACGTGTCTGTGTGTGTGTTTGTGTGTGTGTCTGTGTACATTTCCCTACGCAATAACTCTGTAAACTTGCAGTCTACAGCCTCGAAATTTGATATACGGGGTACTAGGATTTGGAAAAATCAATGTGATCGGTTTTCGGCAAGAAATTTGGCTGTTAAGGGGTCAAAGTTCAACTATTTGACCTTTGAGAACTCTACAAAACTCCCCCGCCAATTTTGGGTCTAAACACTTAAAATGTTAGATATAGATTCCTTGGACATGCATCTAACGTAATAACTTGATTTGAGCCCAAAATAATAAATGTTAAGGAGTCATAATAGGGGGCAAATTAAAAAAAAAATTGACCGCTTTTGTTTTGCTCAACGTACCCCCTCCACACACCCGGGAAACGTCGGGCTGAAATGCTAATATCTAATGACAAGAAAATGAGCGAAACAAAATTGACAAGTAAACAAGGATTACAATTGTTGTGTCTGCGCAAATAATTAACAAGAATACGAAAGTAAAGGTATACAATAATATATATAGGAAGAAATGTCATATAAATATTTACATGTCTTCAGATATACTTCAGTCTGAGATATTCCAGCAGGTGGCGTGTTGCACGTCTTACTGGAGGCAGTATAAGCGTCTTGCCGGACTCCCCAGGTATTGGTGATTGATACCTTTATATATCTCACTAACCCGCCTATGTTAATTAGTAGGCGTCTCCACAACACCCCCTCCCAAGATTTGAAGTCGTATAGGTTTCAATATCATTTCCTCTTGGGGTTCATTATAATTGGTTCTGTAAACTTTCTTTTCCTTCCCGATCTTCTCGGTTCGGGCATGGTTTGTGGTGGTTCAATATCAAACGCTTCGTATAGTATATCAATTGGATCTTCCGTTTCAACGGGTTTGTCATGTCCGTTGTCTTTTATATAACGTTTTCACAATTGATTTTGATGTCTTTTGTGTATCCCATTTGTACCTTTTATCATGTAGACCAAGTAGCCAATCCGTTTATCTATCGTACCAAACTCCCAATATGAAATATTATTTTTCATACATTTAAAATATACACGATCGCCAGGTTTAAACCTTTTACGTGATGTGAGCGTAGATTTATGGACGATTGCTTGCTTTGGTATTAATTTATCAAATGGTGATTTTATTTTTCTAGCACACATTTATTCTGCTGGCGATAATTTCGACGGTGTATTTGGGTTCTTAATTATCCTTATTTAATTAATTATCCTGTATATTTGCAGGAATTGCTGTAATGCTTTATCCGTCGAGGTCCCTATTGATTTTGTAAGTGCACGTTTTATCGTGCGTACGAACCTTTCCGCTAATCCATTTGGTCTAGGGTGGAACGGTGGTGTAATATGTTTTACCTGAAAAGTGTCACAAAAGTCCTTGAAATCACTTGATATAAATTGTGTTCCGTTATTTGTGACTATATTGTCTGCTACACCAAACCGTGCAAATATTTCATGCAGAAAACTTATTCCGTCAGTCCAGCAAAGTCTATATGAATGCGTGACCATGGATGGCCAGTTTTTTTTCCAAGGTTTATGGACTACCGGTGGTGCCTTTGCGGCTAACGCACAACCTTTACACTTGTTTACTGTTAGTGCAATATCCACATCCATGTTACGCCAGTAAACGTAACTCCGCATAAGTGCCTTCATCCTATTTATACCCGGGTGTCATGTATGAAAATCAAGTAAGATCTTTTTCTGCCAGGTTTTCTGGATAACAACTCATTCACTATATAACAAAACATCATTGCATACGGAAAATAGGCTTTGCGTTTTTTCATCATTTTCCCTTATTTTTTTATGTCTGTGATGACATCGTCATTTTCAGCCTCCCTTTTTATATCGGTTAACGTGACTGGTAATTCTTTTATTATATTCGCCACCATGTTTTTTCCCTCATAATTGGAACGTATAGCTGCAATTACTGACTTTTTACGGGGTTCTTTCATTTTCGGTTTAAGCCTTCACAGGCCATTTTTTCGAATCCAGATGTTTTATTTGAAAGTCATAATTTATCAAATTCGTACTCCAACGGAGTAGGCGATTTGCCGTTTTTAATGGCAAGCCATTTTTTGAGCCGAAGATTGTCACTAGGGGCTTGTGATCTGTTTCCAGTATAAAGTCTCTCCCGTACAGGTAACGGTGGAATTTCATCAGCGCGAAAATGATGCTTACCCTCTCTTTTTCTATTTGAGAGTGAGCCTTTTCTGCCCGAAGTAGTGTCCTGAATTTGTTCCGACTTTTTTTTACGTACACTATAGGGGCTGTCCAGAAGCTAGTTTCTATTTTTGATAAGTTGCCTGTTTTTTCGAGTCTATCTAGCTCGCTATTTATTTTGTCTAAACAGGCGAACGGTACGTTCCGTTTTTTTCTTAAACACCGGTGTTGCATCCTTTTTTTTTTTTTAGCTCGAACGAATTTTATTGCAGCTTCCCAGTCCAGTAGTAAATATTTCTGGGATTTTCTTTTTTCGATCGTTTTTAATATTTTCTGATGTTGGGGTGCAACTGGTTATTTTTCTACAAAAAGCGTTCATTGGTTTATCCCAAAGATTGAATTTTTCAATCCAGTCAATTCCCACTAAGTTCTTGCTTTTTTTAATTACGAAGATTTTCAATTTCTTCGTCGTACACTTTAAATTAATGGGCAGGATGACCTCTCCTTCGAATTTTATTTCGTCTTCTGTCACTGTTCGTGCACCTTTACTTGACTTTTGAAGTGTCGGTTTACCCAGCTTTTTCCAAGTGTTGGAGTTTATTAACGACAAATCCGATCCAGAGTCAAGCTGAATTTTCACTTGTTTGTCAAAAATATTTACTGATACATTTTTTCGTAAATTATTTTTCCTTTGTCGTTTGTTGTCATTTGGTTTACTCTATTTTTTTTTCTGCAACAAACACTCGTATGTCCAACTTTATCGCAATTGTAGCACCTGATATTTTTGTAAGGACAATCCTATTCCAAATGTTTGTCATCACATCTTCTGCAATTATTACCTGATACTTTTTATAATTCCTTTGATTATTATCGTAATTTCGTTTTCTGTACTTATTATATTGACTATTATCGTAATTTCGTTTCCTGTAGTTATTATAATTTGAGTATTTATAATTTGGGTATTTTTTTGAATTTTCACTAGTCTAAAAATTTCTTTTTCCTGAGTTTCTGACAGGTTTTTTTTAAGCTTCCTAATGTACGCCACTCCTGCTTCTTCTATATCCTTGGAATCTTTTTTAGTGATACTGCCCTTTGGCAATCTTCTGCTAATTTCTGCAATGTCAGGCCTTGTTCTGTCTCCAATTTTGAGAGAACGCGTCTTCGGATCTCTAAATTTTTTGTGGATACTAGATCCTGTGCAAAGATTAAACATTTGAAATCGTCCACCGTGAGTTCCGATAATTTGAAGTTATCGCAGTTTTTTTTTTACTACTGACGTGTCTGTCAGGTAGTCCTGCTCATCAGTTTTCTTAAGATTCACACATGACCATCTCTTGTGGAAAAGAGACATGTTCGGTCCGAATAACTCCTTAAGAAGCTTTACGGTCTCAGCGAAATATAACTGATTCGTTCTCCTTGGCAATATGAAATCAACAAATTTGCAATGTTCACTTTCGCAGTAATAAACTTACTTCTTTTCTATTTGGCCAGTTTTCGCAATCTGTTTCGAAAATATCTTCATACCTCTTGAAGTATGCATCAAAAGTTTTATCCTCTTCCGTTAGGCATGTAAGTACACCTATGCTGTTAACAATTGTTGTGTTGGAGAAGGTTGTATTTCTTTCTTGTATAGAATTAGCTGTTAATCTTTATAACAGTTCTTTCTGTCCAAGTTGCATCTGCGCGAACCTTTCTTCCTGCCTTTCTAGGCATTTTATGAGTCGTTCATTTTGTCTTTCGTCTCTTTCTGCGTATAGCGTTTGCTGTTCTTTTTGTTAAATCTGCTGATTCCGCATGAACTATCTCATTATTTTAGCAAATTCCTCCATTTTTTTTTGAAAAGTGTAGAAAAATCAGTTTATTTTACTAATTCACTTTTTACAATAACTACGAACAACCGTTTTTTTTTAGGTTCGCTGTTTTTTCTTCTTTTTTTCGTTTGTCAACCGTATTCTATCGATGTTTTATTTTTTGCGTTGAACCTTTCTTTTTCCCTTTTTCTATTGAGGGATAACAAAAATGTATTTTATTTTTTTCTCTTAATCCGTTAAGTTTTGATTATGTACAAGAAAAAAATTCCTTTCTTGGTACAGCTAAAAAAAATAATAATCACTTTTCTCCTTCAAGACAATTTGCATAATTTAGTTCACGGTGTACTAGAGAAACCACCTTTTTTTCTTTGACTTTCGTAGTCACGCTGAAATGTTTATTGGTATTTTGCTTTCAAGTATCCAGCGTTCGAATATCTCGCTCGACAATTTTATAGTTACCTTCGTTTGTTTTTCTTTTGTTTTGAGTAAATCTTCGCTCGACAAATTTTGTAGTTACTTTTATTTGTTTTACTTTTCTTTTTTTTTTTCGACCGCGTAAATTATTTTTGGAATACTGTGGTGAGAATTCTCGAGTAAATCTTTTTTCAAATTCCTCGATGTTACTGTTGTGTTCAAACAGTAGTTTTTTTTTCTTCGAGTACGTTTTTTTTTCAATCTTTCTCGAGTACGTATTTTTAGTACACAATTGTTGAATTTAGTAGTGGATTTTCCCGCGTAAGTTTCTTTTGGAATTCTCGAGACCACTGCTGTGTTTAATAGTGGATTTTATCCTGCGTAAGTCTTTTTTCGAATTCTTGACGCCATTGTTGAGTTTAATAGAAGATTTTATCCCGCGTAAGTCTTTTTTTTTCGAAATCCCGTCACTACTGTTGTGTCTGCACAAATAATTTACAAGAACACGAAAGTAAAGGTATACAATAATATATTAGGAAGAAAAGTTATATACATATTTACATGTCTTCAGATATACTTCAGTTGGAGATATTCCGGCAGGTGGCGTGTTGCATATCTTACTGGAGGCGGCATAAGCGTCTTGCCTATTTGAAGGTCGTTGCCGGACTCCCCCGTTATTGGTGATTGATACCTTTATATATCTCACTCACCCGCCTATGTTAATTAGTAGGCGTCTCCACAACAACAATGAATAGAGTTTCTCTCGTAAAGAGGGAAATCGATATGTTATTTGTTAAAAAGAAAATAGGGAAAACAATCCTTAATGGGTGTAAAACACGCGAAAATAAAGACGAAAATATATGTGAACAAAAGATTTTAAATATTACGTGAAATTTGGAAAATATTGCAAGCGAAAAACTTGTAGGGCGCTATGAATATACGCCAAGAATAACACAAAAAAACGAAAAAGAATTGGGTAAAGAAGTAAGTTGACAGTCAAATCAGTAAAGATCTACAAGAGGCAATGGACATTTCTCAAAATGTTACATAAAGATGGAATAAGAAGCGTTTATATGAGCCCCAAGGTAGTATATACTCTGGACAACTTATGTTAAGTATAATATCGATAAAACAGTTGAAAGTCTCGTGTGTCGGCTTCGTGCGCAGAAAGATTACACATAAAGCAGATCGTCAGTAGTTGTAAGAGATTATCTAAAAAAAATACAGGCGGCATTATGGCGCTATTGCAAAAATTGTCCAATATCATATTTGTAATAAATAGGGTAAGTATGCAGTGTAAAATGATACAAGCATGTTCCAAATGTGAAAATGATGTGGTGTATAAATATTGAATGTGTTCGAAGCAAGAAGACTAGATTTGATCTTGTTGTTGGGGGGAACACAGGTTAATAATTATTTATATAGCAGTAGTAGCTGCCGTGAACATAAATGAAATGGAGAAAATTGAAAAGTATAAACACTTTTTAAAAAATGAGATAAAAAAGATTGTGAGGTTGAAGAACGTTGTGCATGTTGTGATAAAAGCTCATGCGTGTGTGGCAAAAGGATTTGAGAAGTGGATAACAAAATATTTAGAATCCATTGCAATGTTGGAGTGCTCAAGAAGATTGCTTTGTTTTGAAGCGGCTAAATCTTGGAGAGAGTACCAGATGCCTACAAAAAAAGACGCAGATAGCGTGTGATCATTTCTTATTCTCATCCTATCAGAATAAAATCAGCAGTAACCCAACCTGCCACAAAATATGACAAAAAAACAAAAAAAAAACAACACCAACAGCAATAATAATAATAATAATAATAATAATAATAATAATAATAATAATATTAATAATATGGAACTACCCAACCAAACAGAAATGAGGATACTAGGGAACCAAGACGACTATAAATACTTTGGAATTCTGGAAACGGACACCATCAGAGCAACAGAAATGAAAGAGAAAATTGGAAAGGAATACCTAAGGAGAACAAGAAAACTCTGGAAACGAAATTATATAGTAGAAACCTAATAAAAGGTATAAATACATGGGCAGCATCACTAGTAAGATACTCTGGACGGTTTATAGGATGGACAAAAGAAGAACTGACACAGCTCAACCAGAAAATCAGGAAACTCATGACCATGCATAATGCATTACATCCCAAAGGACGATATTGACAGACTCTGCGTTAAAAGAAAAGACGGCAGGAGAGGACTGATCTCTATAGAAGACTGTGTGAAGGAGACAAAAAAAACTAGTAAAATACATAATGCAAAACACTGAGAGGGTAATTATCGCAATGAGAGACACGGAGAAAACCAACAAAACAGAAAAAAGAGAGACAAAAGACAAAACGAGAAAAGAGAAATGGGAAGAGAAACAACTCCATGGAAGATTCATAAGAATAGCAAAGGTGAGAATAACGAAAACATCTGGACATGGATGCGAAAAGGACATATAAACCGAGAAACTGAATCTCTAATAACTGCAGCACAAGATAACTCGATAAGAACCAAGCATATCAAAGCAAGTGTCAATAAAACACAAGAAAACGACAAATACAGACTCTGTGGACAAAGAGACGAAAATATAAACCATATAGTAAGTGAATGCAGCAAACAGGCACAGAAGGAATACAAATCAGGCATGACCAAATGGGGAGAGCAGTGCACTGGGAATTGTGAAAACGACTGCATTTTGAGCGTACAGATAAATGGTACAAGCATAAACCCGCAACAGAACTCGAAAACGAGAACGACAAAATCCTATGGGACATAGACATACAAACGCACAACCCCATCCAAGCAAGAACACCAGATGTCGTAATAATTAACAAGAAAGGGAAATCCTGTCAAATCGTAGACTTTTCTGGCCCAGCTGACCATAGGGTGAGTATGTAAGAAACGGAGAAACGAAGCAAATACACAGAACTAGCCAGATTTGGATGATGTAGAAAATCAAAATAGTACCGATACTAGTAGGACTACTAGGAATAATTCCGAAAAACCTGGAAAAAAGAATGGCAGAAATTGGAATCAGAGGAATAGCTACAAAAATACAGCGCCTAACGATAATGAAAACAGCTGAACTATTAAGGAAGACCCTTGAATGCGGAGAATAACACAAGACAATATAACGAAGAAGCGTTACAAGGAATGAAGAACACTGAAGCTGCAGATCTACATGTCTACACCCCCATCATGCATCCCCTCCATTGTTTCACCACGGTTCCCCCAATAGGAAAGTGATACCAAAGAGCCGTAAAGGGTGAAGGAGGATAGAAAGACCGTGGAGGGGGCACTGGCCAGACATCCGCTGGACAAGTGTGAAGAGAACTGCGATCTTAGGGAGGCTTACTGCCACTCAAATTCTAGTATAAACCAATGCCCACAGCAAGCGAGAAATCAATGGTAAGAGGGTGTTCCGATGATGCAAATTTAGTTGCAAATGCTATTGAAGGAGGAGAGAGAGCAGGGCGTCTGGGGAGACTTGTTGTCACTCACCTTCCAGAGAACACCACAGGTCTCCAATCAGATCGTTTGTTGACTTGTGTGAAAGCTCCATGTGAGCCAATAATAATAATGACAATAACAATAACAATAATAATTATTCTGATTTCTTTTAGCAATATCTCTCTGGAAAGGGGTGGGATTCATTTCCAGAGGATTTCGTTCAATCCCGGCTTCAGATAAGCAGCTTCAATGACCAAGGGTTTTCCTAAGGATGTTGGTGGTACCTACAATTTCAGAGGTCTGAATAACAACAACAACAACAACAGCAACACCGCCACGCAACACCACCACCACCACCACCACCACCAAAAACAACAACAACAGCAACAACAACAACAACAATTATAATAATAATAATAATAATAATAATAATAATAACAATAACAATAACAATAAAAATAATTCTGATTTCATTTATCAACATCTCTCTGGAAAGGGATGGGATTCATTTCCAGAGAATTTCTTTCAATCCCGGCTTCAAACCAGCAGCTTCAAAGATCAAAGATTTTCCTAAGGATGTTGGTGGTACCTACGATTGCAGAGGTCTGAAGGCCGCCTAAAACATCGGGGATTTGTAGTTTTTTCAATTGTCCTTCCAGGATAATAATAATAATAATAATAATAATAATAATAATAATAATAATAATAATAATAATAATAATACCAACAACAACAACAACAATAATAATAATAATAATAATAATAATAATAATAACAATAATAATAATAATAATAATAATAATAATAATAATAGAAAAAATAAGAAGAAAGCACGGCCATTATATATCGAAATCATTATAGCAATAAACTAAAAGGAGCTTAGTTATTAATGTTGTTATTATTTTATTGTTTGATGAAAGGCATTGAGACATATTACGTGGATTGCGCTAAGTTTTCTTGGTTTTGTTAAGTCATGTTTGTCCTGTTTCTTGTATTCATTACAATGTTAACCTATAGTGTGAACATTTTTCGAGAAATTCTATATTTGGTTCTAAAATCACAAAATTCACTCAATTCACAAATGTTAACGTAAAAGTTCGAAAGGTATGTTCTAGTCAGAGGAGTTTAAGAATATGTAGATGAAACTGGAGAAGTCTGTCGTGTTATGATTTACCCTAATCAACTATCATAAATTATCTTCATAACATCAATAAAATTTACAACTGTTTCCCTATGTTTTTATTATGAGAATTTATTTCGGGCAGTATAGAATAGGGAATGCATTAAGCTGCCTTTTGTTGGTGGTATTGTTTGAAAAATAATATTACTAAACAAGGAATTATTTCATCTGCGGGGGCGGGAGATTAGCCAATATACAACAAAGTGAAAAATTAGACACCAACTAATTGCTTTTTTTTAGTAATTTTAACCCGTAAACAACTGCATTAGCAAAAAATTGAGTTTATGGCAGAACGCTTACAAAAGCTAGAGTTCTGTACTTTGGAGATAATGACTTATAATTCGTATTGTATACATTCTCAGACTACTGTTCTCATCTTGAGTATTGCTTTTATAACGTTTCGGTCGAGGTTACATCCGATCTTCTTCATTTGTATTTGGCCGAACGCATAAATTTTTCGTCGAAATCAGGAATCTTTCTGTTGACCTCAAGAATCTGCACGGTAATTCGAACGTAATTCTTCATTTGATTCTCGCAGATAGCATGTTCTTTTTTACAGCTATGACGCAGTCGAGGTTTTAAGTAATTTGTAGTTGTACTTCTGGTGATAGCTTAGTTCTTTGCGGACAGTTCGACAACGATACACCTGAAAAGGATCGGAGATTACGTCGACTGTAACGTTGTAAAAATAGCACACAAGACAGGAAGAGTAGTCTGAATAATCCAAATAATTCGGATTTACAAATGTGTGTTTATGTGTATTTAGAAATGAGTGGTAGGAATAGATAAAAGAACCAGAGGGGTTTCATTCAAAGAACAGACAGCAATTATTTAGTATTGTATTTAATAAGAATTGGATGATTGTATTTAATGAAAACTGCGTCGTACATCAGCATTTATCCTTATCAATTCTGAGCTGCATTCTAAATTTCTCAAGTTACTTGTGATGATGCAAAGTATTCCAAAGCATTTAAAAAATTTTGTCGTTTGGTTTTAGTATAAAATTTACATAAACTTGACCATGTGTATTTGTCTAGTATACGCATAATAACGCATAATTGCCACATAACTCTTTACAGATGTCGTCGATGGAAACTTGTTTTGAAAATTGAACAGTTGTATAATTTATTTCCAATTGCTTTCAATTACAATAATATAAAGTCCAGGTTTCTTTTAAATCGCGCGCAATGTACTTTGCATTTGTGTGAATACATTCTGGCTTTATTCTATTTTTTCTTAAGTATGTACCACACATAAAGGACAAAGGCGATTCGAGGACAAAAGTTAATGATGTAGATCGAATTGAACGATGAAGAACACGAAAAGATATGAAACGTGAATAATGACAATAAATTTGATTACGTTTCTTAATCTGTACAGATTAATATTTATTATTTGTATTATTTTTGGATTCCTTTTACTTCGTATTTCGTCCTCCGTCAAAGATTTTGATCATAATGGATGAAATAGTTGAAAAAAAATTATTTTAATGTTACGGTCTTTAAAGGCATAAAAGTGTAATCCTCAGTGCCAGCGACACTCTAAATGCAATTGCGAATTACTTCAAACTTCGGCCCAGCCCTGGCTGATAAAACAAGAATGTGCGACCTCCATGAATTAAATAAAGAGTTCCGTTTGAAATTTTGTGTACATGTTAAAGTTTGACGGAAAGATTCCCAAATCGACAGAAATATTTCTGAGTTCGACAAGACACACCTGAAGAAGTTCGAAGGTTACATCGACCGAAAAGTTGTGAAATACCACTTACAATTATCGAATAGAATTCCGATAGAATCCAAATAATATGCCGGTTTAATTAGTTATGGGAACGGTTCAACGCAATATTTGTGGATATTCGATTTAAAGACGACCATAGTGAAGTATCCAGTGAAATACTTTGTGTAATGTTTTATAAAATGTATGGTAAAAAAAGACCTGTTTCAGTTGTCGTAGAGCTACAGTTTTTCTGTTAATTTCTACAATGAGTAGACAGAAGTTGGTAATCAGTTAAGCACCTTCCACACAAATATTGGTAAAATAGAGACAAACTAACAACGCCAGTTTTTGCGTGTGTGTGTGTGAGAGAGAGAGAGAGAGAGAGAGAGAGAGAGAGAGAGAGAGAGCAGAACATATACCTATTCAGTCAGAAATAAGTAAGAGGGATGGTTTAAAATCTCTCAAGATCTTATATTCTATCATGTCAAGAAAACTTCTATGCATGAGCTCCCCATATATATATATATATATATATATATATATATATATATATATATATATATATATATATATATATATATATATATATATATATATATATTTATCCAGTTCTACATTTTACGATGTGACAAGCACTGGATAAAAAAAAATATAAGAATTTAAAAATCGAGGTACAGCCAATAGATTGCGCCGTGTCCCATATGGTTGGATCGTCAGTATTGCACACTTAATGAGTGCGACGACCTGGGTTCGAGCCTATGTCGAAGCACGTCACTGATGAGATGCAGTACATCGAAATCCACTTTTGGTCTGGCGTTGTCCGTTGTCGATGCAATTGCTCGATTCTATCTAATTCTGCGTTCTAGCTGTATCCTGAAAGGTGGGTGTGAACGGATATTTACATATGTATCTATAATCTCCTCTTAATGTCTAATTTATATATATATATATATATATATATATATATATATATATATATATATATATATGCGCGCGTGTGTAGGTCTGCAGTTTCTTGTTACTGAAGCATGTTTATGAATGAGTAGCGACATATGCATGCTTATGCTTACATAAGCAAATTTTTGTCACTAAATATTCAGCAACAGTCAGTTATAAATGCTTATGAAAAAAATTATCTATCTATACTCCTATAAATTCGTCTTTCGTTTGTGTGCATTGATATTCGTATTAAAACCCTCTTTACTATTTATTTAAAAAGAAAATACAATTTTCTTATATATGGGTTGTGGAATTGCATTCACGTATATATGGGTTGTGGAATTGC
>NC_136487.1:48560377-48562877 GCF_053919585.1 Euprymna scolopes
GATCCACTTTTTTATATCAATTCAGCTGAGATCTGACTTTGAATGCAGTTTAAATTGTTATGATAAAAAAAAAATTGGAGTTTGACAACGAATAAAAAAAAGTTAGAAAAATTAAACGGCTTATCAGGTTCGTTCACGTTTTGTGAACTATTTTACTGTTTTATCTTTTTGTTGATGTTCAATTGAGAAAGAAAAACCGAATCGTTAGAAGTCAGAATCAAGAAAAAATGAGAAAAATATATTAACGAAGCTAATTTTGCGAAATTTTAAATTGGCTTCATTTTATACCAGTTCCATTTGATTCTGTTTTCTAAGTAGCGAAACCTTGCGTGCACACACATACCTACGTGTGTGTATTAAAATGTTAAAGGAAATAATGTCGCTTTTCGACGGCTAATGCTGTATTTTATGATTAACAGATATGCCTTTTCACTGAAACATCCTCATTATTGAGATACAACAAATAAAATAGGCACGTATATATATATATATATATATATATATATATATATACATACATGTATGTACATATGTGTGTGTATATATATATATACATACATATATATACATATATATATATATTTAATTTATAAATCCACACAACGACATACACACACATGTATTCATATATTTTTATATACATGGATATACTGGCATATGTTTAAATACACATAGATTATTATACAAATATTTGCTATGCTATTTAAATATATGAGTGAACTTTTGTAGGAATTATAACTTGAATATAAGTATACGTAAAGATCTTATATATGAAAAGCCATATGTCTTTCTGTCTGTTTGTCTCCATATTTTTAAACTATGTGAATGGAAACTAATAGTCGCAGAGCGTCACTAGGGGCCTCAAATGACTGGATTTTTTACGGACTGTTATTTTATGGGTCTTAAGCTTGTTAAAATAGATTTTAAAGGGTCAAAAACGGATCAAAATAGAAAATATCGTTATAAGTTTTGCATATTAATCTTGGGTTATTTTTATTTTTTAAATTTTTAATGGGTTTATATGCGGGCCGTGTTGGCACAGTGATAACGTCGCCCGCTTTAAATGCTACAGTTTTGATGTCGGTTTCGATTCTAACTGATGGCCCCCAAATAATTTATTTTTTTACTTTTGAAATCATAACTGCATAATAATATATACAAAATCTGAACGGATTAAAATATCATATTAATTCGTATTCTACGCTCGGGCAAGGCCCGGTGCCCCCTTCACTAGATAGATTTTAATAACAAGAATAAGTGTGTACGATTATATAATAATTAATGTGATTTAATCAAAACTCAATATAATTGTTCTGCTCTACATAACATAACTAGTAATCTATTTGAAAAAGATATACACATGAATATATATATGTGTGTTTGTGTGTGTATGTGTGTGTGTGTGTATATATCATACTTTTGATATCTCAGTGACTATAAGGTAATTTAAATCATCGAATTTGTAATCGGTCACAAAGAACTTTTAATTCCAATCCAAAGGGTATGTGTATTTTTATATAAAATGCGAGCTATTCAACTAACAAACAACTTAATCGAAAATGTAAAACCCGTGTAATGCGTTAGTTTATTTGGCTTCTTTTCGTAAAGCCGTTAATTGAATGACACACATACACATAAAGTGGCCATCGTTTTGACACATTATGTTAAACAGGTGATTCAATTAAATACAGTTTAATGTGGTTAATAATTCCCAACGCCTAGGTTTATGTGAGTTTGTATAGTTCAATGTTGTTAGCATGCCATACGAAGTTGAAGCAACCTATCTTTTTAATCGATATATATATAATTACATCAATATTAATGATTACATTTATAAGCAAATACTATTTAATGGCAAGAGTTATAGTTAGTATAGATCTACATTTAAAAAATATTCCCCAAAATGTTTCCTGTCTCATCTTATGTCATAAAAGATGGATTATTGTAATGGTATTATTTAGTCATTACATTTTATGACAAAGGGGAAAGATTTGATTTTTTTCTGTGTCGAAATATATATATATATATATATTTTTACATGGGTGTCACCACTTATCAAGGCCCAGAGGCCACTCGAGGATAAGGGTTAATAGGTATACATTAGTCATTGTTATTTTAGCATAGTAAACAGTGGGAATTTTGTATTATTTGGATTACTTAGGGGGACGATTCAATTAGAACTTGTTCACCTAAAGCTAATAGTTAGACAGTTTTTGAACTTGAAGCAATATATATATATATATATATATATATATATATATATATATATATATATATAAACTTTTCTTTTTTGGGAGGAGCGTACTACTTGTTATGGAGTCAGTCGCGGATATTGCTGGAGCAGTTTACAATATAAACAAATAATTTTATTATCTCCTATTTTGATTGCAGAAATTTCCCTCTGGACAAAAACACCCTACGTTTTAGACAACATATGCCACATACAAATATATTATGTCTAGAATATTAGTAACTAGTTTATGTAAATTTAGAATGACAA
>NC_136487.1:48567877-48625377 GCF_053919585.1 Euprymna scolopes
TAGTATAGATCAATACCGAAATCTGTATTAATCATCGAATCGATTTTCCAACAAAATGGATCACTTAGACATGAATATCAAATAGTTAGGTATGATCATTTATTTATGAATTAACATAATTTCAGTTCGATTAATATTGGAAGAATTCTTTGTCAATGCTACTGTATTATAAAGTGTCCTAAGTAGTTGCAAGTACTTTGGCATGCAAATAGAGTTTGGTATATTTTAAAATATTTCTGCACAAAGAAACTGAATATGTTACTATGTACAAAATCTTTGGATGCAGTAACCTAAGTTTTAGCTACATTTAAAACGTTAAAGTTACAAAACGAATATTTGCGTACAAGACATTTTGAGATAAGGTTTGATATTTTGCATTACTTGGTACTATTTGGACTACTGTTTTGATTTTGGATATTATCCTCACGTTTCTATGTAATAATTAGTTTTAAGTGACAGTCTACTGATGATAGTAAGATACTCAATATGTGCTGTGCTTATAATATATTTACGAATTAATTACGATTTGTGTCACGCCAGAATAACTTACAACCATGGATTTAAGATAACACCCGGTATTAAATAGGGAATACAAATCATCGGCATATTACTAATTGCTTAAAATATATTAACACAATAATTTAAATAAGTACAGAGTCATGTTATGTCAATCATTCCTGGCATGAAGGCGGCTCTTACAATATACGAGGATGGTTCCAAAATAACGCATCCTATTTTTTCTTAACTCAAAAGACTTAGAAGACTACTCACGCCTTTGATTATTCTGTACGTCTTTAAAACCACCATTCACCCATGCATGGGGTATTGTTGCCACATATGGGCCAGTGGATCTACCATTAGCCTCTCCCTTAGGGATATGGCCCAAAAAAGAATTCTCAATTTAATAGGTCAACTTTGGTCTCATCGCAGCATTTTTGACGCCCCAAATATTTTAATGGAATGTGCTCTGATGAACTTGTTGCCCTTGTGCTGCCTTGATGGACACATCTCAGACAAACGTACTTAGCAACAATATATCACCCCTAAATTGTTGAGGTCCCAAAATTCCAGAAAGTTTTCTATTCTCATAGTGTCTTCCTTCAAACAGCTACATTTGGAATTCCATTTGGACTCTACTAATATGCAGAAGTTATAATATAATATCTTGTTAACTTTTTCTAGGCATGGTTCCAAATAGTAGTCCCTAACGTCCAAGGGGTGATGCCTTGTTAGGGGGGGACGTGAGTAAAAAAACATAAAAAAGTTTAAGGAAGACTGCCAGAAAACGGAAATTAAAAAATATTCGATGGATCTCGAAGCTGAGGGAGCGCAGAAAAAAAAGCCGACAGACATTTTAAACACGTAAAAAATAAAACACAAGTTAGTGAAAAAGAACACACATATCGACGCATAGCTAGGAAATAACTGAAGAAAGAAACATCCTATGTCCCTGTAATCGATGTGATAATCTGCGTTGGGTTAAAAATAGTCCATATTTTTCTAGAACATTTTTAATACGTAAAAAGTAGGACACAAAAGTACTCATTGCAGAAACAAAATGAAATAAAAATCCCAATTGTGTGTTTGCGGAGACTGAAAACAACGAAGAACACTGCGAAAATATGTGATAATAAAAATTCATGATAAAGAACTAAAAATTCAACTGGATTCGTGTTCAGACCTTTCGATAGTACATTTAAATTCCGGGAAGAAATTGAATAAACACACAATGGCAAGAACACACAAAACAGCAAAGGCTGTTAATGGTACGCAAATTACCTTCGAAGGTGAATTTTTAGCGAACGTCACATTATTGAAAAAAATGAAAAAAATTAAAAGCTTATGTGTTAAGAAATGCCACTAACCTACTCGGGTCGGAATGGATGCATGAATTTAATTTAATTTATGGGACTTGCCAATATCTAAATTCTGTAGAAAAGCAAAAGTAATGCCAGCAGAAATGGAGACGTTAATCTCGAAGTAACACAATTAATTTTACAGAATTATTTGCACCGGGCTTCGGAAAATGTACAAAAATAACAGCGGAATTTAGTTTAAAACAAAATGTACAACCAGTTTTCAAAAGAAAACGCAATGTGTCATTTGCTTCACTGGTAAAAATGGACCAATAGATTGGAAAATGTGGGCATTCTATCGAAAATAGAATATAGTCAGTTGGCTACCCCACGGTCTATATGAAAAAGAAATCAGGGGAAATCTGTATTACGGCAGATTCTTCGAATCAGGTTTAGTGCGTCATTCGAGAACTTCAATTACTGCCAAGCCCGGAGGAAGTTATTACAAGACTTTCAGTTTTTTTTAGAAAGTCGACCTGAGCGACGCATATCTATAGATTCCAGTTAAAAATGAGAGTACTAAATCGAGGTATTTACAGATATGAAAGATTAGAGTTTAGAATCAAGTTCACGCCTGCCATTTTCAACAGGTTATGGACAGGCTGCTAGGCGGCCTTGACGTTGCTATCGCATATCATGACGATAGTATTATAGACAGCAGTAACAAGGAATAGCACAAAGATCATATCTATGGAGTATTCAGATAGATACAGGATTTTGGATTCAAATTTAATGAAAAATTGGGATTCTTTCCTGCAGAAAATAAAATATTTGGGGCACATCCGCTCCGACAAGTAGCATGCCGGCGCCAGAAAATACTACCTAACTACAAAATTTCGTAGCGTTCGCTTACTATTACCAGTGCTTCATTTCAAGAATGCATGATCTGCGAGCAAAAAAGGGGTAACATTGGAAAAGGACTGCCGAGTGACATTCGGACCTCTTCTTCACACATTTTAACCCAAAACTAGACATCATAGTGGTTAGTGATGCTAGCAAATACTGTATAAGTGCATCAAGATGGGTCGAAAAAAACAATTGCCTACACATCCAGAACACTGCACCTGGCCGAAAACAGTACTCAGAGATAGAGAATAAGATCTCGACATTATCTATGTAGATTTAAAATTTAATCGTAACATGCACGGTAGGCGTTTTACGCTGCAAACAGATCATAAGCTTCTTTTAACCATTTTTGGGTAAAAAGAGAGCTGCCCCATTTTCGACCAACCGTTTACTGATGGAAAACCAGTTTATTGAATTATGATTTTAAACTAGAATTCTTAGCGTCAAATAATATCGCGGATGCAGATGAGCTGTCAAAGCTAACCCCGGCCCAAAAGGAACTCATCAAGTACTCACTAATCGCCGCATTGCGCACAAATAGTGAGTTAAAGACGATAATTCAAAATACAATCCGGGAATTACCAGTGACTTTTCAGGAAAGTAAAACTCAAGCTGCAAATGATGGATTTATAAAAATCACAAAGAAGAAATTAGGACAAGGAGAATTTACTTCTTATATGAACTCTGTCTGCGACAACGTACTGCTATATACCGAGAGCGTCATCATTCAAAAGATCCATTTGATGCAAAAAGAATACTAAAAATTTCCGCCAACAGAATAAAATGCCTGATGCGTAGCTTCGTTTACTCGTCGTCCCTGGAGCAAGATATAACTAATATGATTAAAGCATCTAATGCTTTGGCTGCAAAGGAACCACGAATTATTAACAGACCTTGGCCTGTGGTAAATGATACATATAGACTTTGCGGGACCACTGGATAAATTATATTACTTGGTAGTGGTTGATAGTTTTTCCAAATGGCCAAAGGTAAGATGCAGGAAATTCATTATAGCGGTAACAATTCATTTCTCACATAGGCTTTTCGCTCGTTTTGGTGCTGTTGATTACCTGGTTAATGATAATTCAACCCAATTCACTTCTTCGGAGTTCCAAAAAATTTGCGAAACATATCAAGTTAAACATGTTACAACCCCACAATATAATCCGAGTAGTAACGGGCTAAGCAGAGTGCTTTGTAGATACCCTACATAGGGCGTTTGGGAAGGCTTGTGGATTACTCATGGAAAAAAGCTCTACAATAGTTTCTTCAAGGGTACAGGATTATGGCAAACCCTAGCATCCCAGCAGGCAAATAAACAGCGGAGGTTATTTTTGGCCGTAAAATCAGATCAGTATTTTAGAAGTTGTTACCCAGACAAATAACACGGATGAGAATGTCTACGGTACTACTAAAAATACATTTTTTTTCGAAAATATGTACTATACGCCTTTTAAAATAATGTTTCGTTTTGAAAACTGAGGAAAGCAATGCACAGGATCGGAAATGTGATCTATGTAATCCAAGGACAAAAACTCACAAACGAAAGGCATATAAACCAGATACAGACACGTTTGACTGAGGGACAAGAAGATTTGGCTCAGGAAGATGTAGAGGATATTAAAACCGTCTACTATACATTTGATGATGAGCATCCCCAAATCACACCACAACCACGACATTCGGGCAGGAAAAGGAAAATTACCGAGCCGTTCATGGTCAATGACTAAAAGAAAAAATACTGATACACCGTCCGAAGTTATCAGCTTGGTAGGGGGTGTTCTGGCGGAACTAAATTATGTTACCTTAGACTAAGCCGTAATGTGCCAGTCGATATCTGGTTACGCTCGTATACTGCACTGTTGGCTGAAATGTAGTGTCTGCTCAAATGCTGCACTCAAATTAAATTGTTCTTAGTCATTGGAGGGCTTGTTTTCTCCCACATTAAAAACCACCTTGCGTCACATTTTTTTCCGTGGTAAAGCAAGTAGATGTCAGTCGATATCCGTTGGACAAACCTAGGTCTTTCATCGGCTACGACGAACAACCAAACTATTGTCTGCTTTGCAATACATATTGTTACTTTATTTTGACATTCTCTTTTTCGTTGTAACCCTTAAACAGGACTATACCATTTTTAAACCACACAGACAGCAACATTGCAGTGATTGGACGACGGTTGGAATTTGGTTAAGAATGCGGGACCTATAAGAGTAGAAGCGCTTTTAAACGGTTACTAATAAAGAGAGACTGTAGACTGATGGATCAGTCCAGATTTGGCAACAATACTCCAAGCACGAGCTAAATGTAGTTTTGTAGAAATATTATATACTGAAAGATGTGAGTATATTAAAGCGATAGAGGGAGTCAACATTCTTTGCACTAACAAGTCATTCCTATTAACCTCAGAGTTTAAAAAATTTGCACATATCAATCGCTATATATATTTGTACGTTGAAGCCTTTTATCGATACCTTGGCGCCGGGACCAAAGTAATAATTTTCTATATTAACACCTATATATCTTCCTGAATTACCATCACAATTACTATCGAAGATAGAAATGCCTTACGGCATGTTTCGTCAGCTGCTTCATCAAGAAATAATGACCGTATGAGTTATCTTGTCGCCTGCTGTTAGATAATAATTATCATTAGCCACATGATTTAATGTCTATAGAAGGCCTTAAATTATCATCATAATGGCGGCCATTGTTACAGAATTACATTATTACCGTAGTACATAGACGCTGGAAAAATGTTATATTGTTTTTTTTTTGTTTTTGTTTTTTTGTAATAAAATACTTATAGAAGCATTGCACTATATCTTGTTAAAGACAGTTGGAGTCGAATCGGTTACATGAAATAAATTTCACTTATGGATGCTGGCAACCTTCATATGGTTTCATGTGTTTGTAAACTAATACAACAACGGAATCAATCTGGTTGATTTATACAAATTCATCTTTGTTTACGTCTTCACAAATATAGTGTTTTATTATGCTACATTGAAATGCATTTAATACTCCCGACCATATACAGCTAAAACACAAATTCCATGAATGTAAACACTTTTTAGGTATCGATATCATCCAGCTGCTGGTAATAAATTAATTAAATTGATTTTTTATATCTTTGAAATAATTTAAAAACTTTTTTTTTTTTAATTTAGAATGTGGTCATTACAGATAGAATTTTCCAGACGTTTTTTTCTACAATTAATCTTTACAAAGTGACACTCTCTTTCGAAAGCACAAACAACTGACATAAATAAAAACTATATAAAACTATTTGCACTCATGGAATCTTAATTTCGGAAATAACAGTTTCCGTCACTTCTAGTAAAAAACAAACATATTTAAATATAATTCAATTTCCGGTACATAAAGAGACAGTAAGAAGTTGCCTTTCAATCTGTAACGCGCCCTAACAGATAATCTAATAACCTTATTAACATTAAATTAAGGAAAAAGAACAAAATATTTTGTGACGTTTATTGTCCTTATGGATTATCACACATTTAAATTATGTTTTACAGATCCTGAAATATTAATACAATTCTGTTAAATACATCACATTGAATAAAAAATATAATTAATGAGTCACACGTTGCTCAGTATATTACAGTATATTAAATAAATCATCAGTGTTCTTCCTAGCGTCACGATAATAGAAAACTAGCAGGGTGACGAGACGTTTCTCAGGATTGATAGACTTGAAATTTTATATTCGCTACTTAATTTGGCTGAAAAATTCGAAGCTCGCGCTTTGTTTACAAACAAGCGTTCGAGCACTTTACAAGTAGCGGACGGATGTTTATTTAAATAGCCATTCGGACAGATTAGTTGCGGGCATCGCTTCCGTGGTCGAGGGGTAGAACTGCTGACTGTCAAGACAGCGGTTCCAGGTTCGATCCCCGGCTTCAGAGAAGTGCTAGTCTAGCGGCACTGATGAGTTGTGATACAACGAAACAGGACTGTATGTCTGTATGTCGATGACTACAATATATATGTATATATATTACGGCATATGACACACCGGTTTCCGCTGGATCACCGAAGTTAAGCAACGTTGAACCTGATCAGTACAAAATAAGTAACCATTTGGGACTTTCAGCTTCGGTGCATGTGCTCTCCGCTTATCTCGGCAGTGTTTCCAGGTGTCTTGGATTTCTCCTTGCCACTGGGCTCAAACCGTGCCGATTCAGGAAATGTGTGGTTGGTGATTGTGCAACCCTTATCATTTGTCTTTTAAGACTGAACGGAAGCATGGATATATATATATATATATATATATATAGTAATTTATAATATATATATGACGATAAAGCTACACTGAATATTCTGCGTTTACTCCACTATAGGATTCGTCAGGCTTATGCGCGAATTCTGTGATTGCTTCTTGTTTTTATATATGTTGAGGATTTCTAGTTAGCCAATCAGCTTTCTAGTATCCACCGCGCCCCTTCCTATCAGCCAATGGGCATGCATTTTATCGAGCAAAGGATCTGTTTTAGAACTAGGTAGTGATTTAAGGTAGACGTTTTCCTTCCTCTTTTTTTATATATGTATAAATATACCTATGTGTACACACATACATGCACACCCACACACACACACACATATATATATATATATATATATATATATATGTATATATATACAAATATGTGTGATCGTTTATGTATATTCATGTTTATTTAATTTATTTATTTGTTTGTTTTCTATTGTTATTGTAAGTTTTAAAGCTATTTTGTATCGCTATCCTAGAGTAAGCTTTATTTTGTGAACACAGTTGTTTGCTATTTCTCGTCTACAGTTTAATATTAATTCAATAACCAACCATATACACGCAAATTATTCTAGAAAAGATCGCGTCACCAAATTATTCTCTTCATTTACAATATATACATATATAATTCGAATAGTGCTCAGAAAACACTCTTAATTTATTTCTGAAATACTTAAAGACTAAAACCTATGTCTCACCTTATTGCAAGTATTTTTTTTTAAATTTTGAAATTGCTACGAAACGCAAAGAAGTGAAATTTGGTATAACACTGGAAGAGCATAACAAAGTGCCTTTGTTCCAAGATTTATGTGGAACTTGAACAACTATTTTGAAAGTTATGCTAATTTTTATATTTTAAATGTGTATCACTTTATTGCAGGTCTCCCAAAATGCCAAGAAAAAGTCGATTGACAGCTAATGAATAGAAATGTGTTGTTGCAGGCCTTGCAGAAGTTTATCGCTCGTAGATCTAGCAAATGGGCTGTGAAGAGATCGCAGAACATTGTCTCCATTCATTGAAACTCCAAACATCAAACTAAGGAAGGACAAAAACACAAGAAAGTCAGTCTCTGCTCCTGATGTTTAAAAAATCGCTTTTAACCATTCAAGCAGCCTGGCAGCAAAAGTACTGGTATATTTGTCTTCATTGTCCAGAAAGACAAGCTTCAATGCCTTAAACGGAATCGCAATGAGCATTAATCCCATAACAAAACCTGTTTTAAACCGAACTCACAAGGAAAAACGTTTGGTTTGGGCTCAGAAATACATGAACACCAGCTTTGAAAATGTATTTTAACCGATGAGGTCCAGATGGGTGGGCAAAAATTTGGAGTCCTCTTGGATTTCCCACCCCTCAATGAATCAGTCGTCAACAGGAGTTGGATGTGTTATGTTTTGGTCTGGATTAATCTGCGATGAACTGGACCATTTCGATAGCCAGAAGGTGTCAAACTGACAAGTCAGTCTTATATATGTTTTTTTAAATGAGCATTTGTCACCATGGCTTAACCTTCCATTGGCGCATCACCGCAAATTGAGTTTTATGCACGACAATGCGCTATCCCACTCAGCCAAGGCTACTATACCATACCATAAGTCATTAGACATAAGTGGAGAAAATTTGATGATATAGCCACCTTGTTCTCCAGATATGAACTCAGGTAGGGAGGGTTTATTTATATAATGTTGGGTTATTAGGATCCTGTGATATCCAGATATCAAGCGACAAATTGGAAAGTTTCATATTAAAATAAAGAATCTTCTGATGAATGACACTCGTCCCTTGGGTTGGAGCGTTTTCTCAAAAGTTTAACACTATTTTAAATTCAATTGCTGCTCTATCATATGGGATCATTCTGGTTGATAGATGCAACTTAGCCTTTTAACAACCAACACTCTGTTCTTCTTAGATGTTAGAGAAATCGATTACGCTCAGGACTTCAATTATTTACGAGAAATCATCGATATTGATCACACTATAAATAACCGTATTGATCAATTTCAAAGCATCATTCGAATGCATTTTATTCTACAGATCAAACTCCTGGGCTGAATAGTTCTTAATTTAACAAATTTTCACACAAAGACCCTTTATCATAGTCGAACCAGTAACAAATTATTTGCTGCATTGTTTTCTTCAACTCATATATGCACCTGCTCAAGCGACAGCCACGAAAGCCCTAGTAATAAAACCAATACTCTTCTGGAGACGTACATTGGTATCTGTAGATTTTATCCTGTATCTTGACCGAAGGAAAGAGACAAATATATTAAAAGAAAGGGAGAGAAATAGAAAGACAGAGAGAGGGGGAGCAGAATGACGCATTAACTTTCGGAATTTTTCACCATTAATTTATTGAAAACTCGAGATAGACGCCACACTAGATGATCTGAAAATCACCCGTTGTCAGGTGCATTATGTGTTAAAACACCCAACAGCTCAAAAGAATGTAGACCCGATCTATTCCTAGCTGTGCTAGAAACAATTGCTCCGTGGAGGTTGCTCAAGTTTTCTTTAAACTTTACAACGAATGCCTTGACGGATTTTGCTGATAAACGGCTTCTGTGGTACGAGTTTTCAAGAATTATGGCGAGAGAAAGAAGTCACCAATTAAATTACTGCCCCATTAGTATCCTCGTGCTATTCACCAAAATAGTTGAGTCCATAATTAACCGAGCTCTAGTTCATCTCTTTACAGCTGCTAAACTTATGAACGACCAACAATATGAATTTATGCAAGCCTGTTCTACATCAGATATCCTAACTGTAACCTCTAAACGTATATACCATACACGTAACTAAGCAAGGGAGGGTAGACCGGTAGCCCTAGATATATCAAAGGTTTTTGACAAGATATGGCACGTTTGTCATGTCAGTAAAATCAGATCATATGGGGTCACTGGGCAAACACTTAATATAATTAAATACTTCTTAAATAAGAGAAAAATCCAGGTTGTCCTCGACGGTCGTATATCTAAACTCTATAAGATAAATGCGGGAGTACGTCAGGACATCTATCATTCCTAATATTCATAAATGACCTCCATGAGAAAGTTCTCTGAGATGAGTATATTTGCTGATGACACCACACTCTAAAACAGGTACTAGGGGAAAATAAATGAACACATATCTAAGTAACTGGTAGAATCATTAAAAGAAGACCTCCAATATGTAGTGGAATGGGAACAAAATTTGATTGTCACATTCAATGCTGTCAAGACTAAGCTTGTTTCCTTCAATAATTGAAAGAAACCTTCTCAAGCACCAATACCAATGGCTAAAGATACATGACCTGGACGTACTTTTTAAAAACTCATCGGCCTTACAGGGAACAGTATTGGAACAGATACGTTGAATCCATCGTTGGAACAGATATATTGAGAGTATTACCAATGTAGGCTTTCCCTACCCTGCTAGAAAGCTAATTATGCCTAAAAGTATCCTGTACTTCTTTAAGGCCACCATTCGCCCATATATGGAGTATTGTTGTCACATTTGGACTGGTGCATCTGTTACTAGTGTCTGGACAGGGTTCAAAAGAGAGTCGCCAACCGGTTTTAACCTCTGTCCCATCGACGGAATAATTCATCACTCTGCCTGTTCTACAAGTATTTTACTGGTGAATGCTGCAATGAACTGCAAGCACATGTACCCTCCTCGACTTAAATATCCCGGTCAAACCTGATAAGCAGTAAAATCCCACTCCCACTCAGTAGAGATCTATTTATGTAAGAAAACCTTCTACTCCAAAAGTGTTTTCCACCGAACTGCTAGACTTTGGAACTTCGTTCCGGAATTTCTGCTTTCATAACTGTACTGACTGCATAAGTTCAAGTTTAATTTGAACATACATCTTGTTTCTCAACTCCCTATACGGTATCTTTGCAAATTATGTTTCCGATAGTAGCCTCCTATATCAAAGTTGCACTGTGCATTGTTTGGGTTTAAAATGGAATTTAAAAATTTAAAAAAAGAGGAAAGTATTTCTGGGTTTATCAAACAGATTATTTATAAACTTTAGCAAAATCATGTCTTAATACTAATTCGTTTCCATGTCATATTCGGTGTAACCTGTGTTTATTTATTTATTCCTATATCGTATGTTTTGACGCTGAGGCTTTGTTAGAGATATCTATGTTCGCATATAAAACAGATAAGAAAACGAAACAAAACTTTTTATTCTAAATAGAGAAAGGAAACATAAAAGGTAATGAGATAAAACAGGAGAAAACGTCTTGGAGAGTGTCATGCTTTGTAAACAAAATATCATTTATACATGAGGCAGTTTACAAGCTCTGTGAACAGATGGAAAGTTGCGAGAGATCGTAGGAAAGTACAGATCTCATTAATTTCATAGATGTTGTTTTCATCGACAATGCAATTTATATAAAAATTACTTTAATAAGAATGCTTGCTCATACAATTTAGTTTATATTGAAAACAGAACAAACATAACACGTTAGATTTTATATCAATTCTAAAATAAACCAATAAAAACGCAAACGTTGCGAAATTAACGTAAAATCCAGCTTTCAAATTAGAAAGCTGGATTTTACGTTAACATTTATAATAAAAAAACTAGCGTATACAAAAGAATTAAAACTCGATAATAGTATGATAGCATAAAACAATAATTGGCACAAGAAAAACGGTGATCACGTAGGTTTATCATGTTTTAATTAATTAATCCATATACAACATGTTCAATGAAAACTTACTCATTACGGGCAGTTCAGCTTAAAATGAATTGAAGCGTATACATAGAAAACATTGCCAAAGCAGCTTCAAAGAAGGTGTGCTCAATCAACCTAGGGCACTAGGAAAATGCCAACACGAGGTAGTACTCTATATCTTTACAAAGCAACCCTTCACTTAATCTATGGGGTATTGTTGCTACATATAGGCAGATTAATCAAACTATACTCTTTCTATTGGACTGGATCCCCAAAAAGAATATCTTGTCTAATAGGCCTCGCACTGTCAACCAAGCTCCAATCCCTGACCAATCCCGGATATTATGCAACCCTTTGATTGTTTGATATGCACTTTTATTGAGTGTGTCCTGAAAGGTGGTAGTAGCACTGAAACGTTTTAGGCATAAAAAGCCTGATTAATCCGTAGCAATCGGACAAGTAGCAAAATCTCACATATTCGTTGGAGAAGTCTCTTGAGACCGGAGAGTCTTCTGCTCCAATTGTGTCTTCCCTCAAATTATTACATTTTGAAATGTCCTCCCTTACGTCTGCTCCTTTTTGTTTGACACGATAGTCATCACTTATCAAGGCCAGGAAGCCACTCGAGGATAAGGGTTATTGCGTGCACAGTAATCAATGGGATAATATCGTAGTAACCGTTAGTAATGGATTTGATAAAGTGTCTTACTTAAGGGGACGGTTTATCAGGAAGCTTTGTTATGTTGGACTTGAAGACATCCAGGTTGTAGTCAGGTGGGAAACAGGCAAACGGGAGAGAGTTCCACAGGCGTGCACTTCTACGAAAGAAACTTTGTTCATGGAATCTACGTTTTGATTTGGGCACAGATAAAGAATGAAGAAAATTATTGACAGTGTTTTGTTTCAGCTGGACGGGTGTTTCTTGTGAAAGATTGGCGAGGGGGGACGAGAGATTGGAGCTCAAACGAGCACTTGCCATGGAAATAGCGATAAAACAAAAACAGGATCGCAACGTCTCTTCTGTGGAAGAGAGGTTGCAGGGAAGAGAAAAGGGCATACCCGACTAAGCCACGAAGTCTATTTCGCACTCTATCAAGACAGGATATGCTGTTTTAGCAGCTCCTGCCAAGATGTGGCAGCAGTACTCAACCCTTGGGCGTACTTGGCTTTTATATCGATAGAGAATTGCATCAACAGTGAGATATCTTCTCGAACAGTAGAACGATTCTACCATTTTTCCAGCGACCTTGGCAACAGACTTGATGTACGTGTTCCATTTGAGGTCACGACTAAAGGTCAATCCAAGAAGCTTATCAAAACCTGGAGCCTCCCCTAGACGAGAGCCATCGATTTACATTGATGCCAGATGGGGATCAGACTCAGACTTTCCCCACATGCAGAAGTGTAAATGTCATGCAAACAGACATATTGTCGCTTAACTTTCTACTTAGACTGTCTCTGTATGCATGATCTCTAAATCGAAGTAGCCACTTACGTCTCAGTGGCAATTAACCTTGTTTGGTTGAACATGAGAAAACTGAAAAGTGCATGAAAGCAGTAGATCTGATAACGATGATAGATCAGATTTTGCAGGATGTAAAAAAAAAATCGTTAAATGACAGTAAACAGGATCGCGAATAAAATAGTTATATACGTTTGATGTAATGAGATAGAAGAATGCAATACTGATGACTTCATGAAAAAAAAACAACATAGATTTGGCATAATGGGATAAACTAATATCAGGAAAAGATAATAACTAAAACAATATCACAGAAAATACAACATCTAATACTAAATCTAATGATAATTGATAGCGAGGATATGCAAAAATAACTGCGCGTTCAAAGAAACCTTTAATGTATTTAATTGAGTTGCGGAGTTGTATTCTCCATTTCATACATTCATATGAGTCAGATGATTCTTATTGTTGACATTGTTTTCCCCGATATGTTTCTAGTTATAATTCTTTCTAGAAATACATCGGATATATACAGGAAGGACCACACAGAGGATTGTCAACATCTTACTTGAAACCTTTCTTGTGTAACGGACTGAATGCTTACTTAAAATGGAATAACACCAGAATTACATAATGAAACGAAATATGAACAATATACTGTAATGATTTTGTCATGCGGTGTAATATAATATAATATAACAATGTTTGTTTCATTGTTTTAAAAACCGGTAGATGTCATGTAAATAGGTGTCTATGTAAAGAGTAATATTGTGAAGCAAGGGATGCGTAATATGCAATGAAAGATGTGAAGAAAGATTCAGAAAAAAAGGAGGTAATATATAAATATGCGGAAGCAGTATTTTTCATTATACAATTTTCTTTCTTCCCAAATAAACTGCCGCAAAAATCTATACTAAAATATGCTAAGTAATGACATGTTCATATTACGCAATCACGTTTACGAAAGTTAAAAAAGAAATGGAGCAAATACACGGGATACATTTTGTAACTCACTGCAAAAGAAAACTGTTCCTTTCATTGCACTAGAAAAATACACAGACTAAACAAGATCCTATATTTTTACAAAGTCACAATTAGTTGATGCATCGACTATTCTTATTGATATATGCCTCGAACTCTATTTCTTCTGTATATTGAACAGAGTACCAAAATGTACCCCAAACCACACAGGTCTCCGACTATTAAAAACTCCGTCGTTTGTCCTATCACTATTCTTGCTTTACAATTTCTTTAAATGAATATACTCCGAATACTAGTTGCGCCCCCTGGGTGTAAATGCTTTTATCTAACCTGGCAAGCAGCAAAATCCGACCCTTTCTATTATAGACGTTTTGCAATCCCGGAAATAATTCAATTTAAATAGTTTTTGTTTTACCTTGAAGCGCAAGATTTTTAAATTGCGTTCCTATTTTTTGTTTGTACTACGGTACTAACATGCAAAAAATTAAATGTAATGTGAACAACGCTGCGCAATTCCTTACTTAGATTGTCCATGTTTTGTATAAAGCACTTGTGAGCTCTTCTTAAGACCAAAATATAATTAGTTATGCTAAGAATTATGTTTTGAAAAATAGTTAGATAGGGATTTTAACAAAAAGCAACATTCTTTCAAAGATTCTTAAAAATAAAAATGTTTATGGTTTGTGAATTTTTGCTGAGAGAAATAGATAAACAATAGGTTGGAATATTAGAACTGAAAGGTGATGATTTCCAGATGATTTCCAGATACGTTTATTTGGCTTATGAAGTAACAGTCAACTGATCGTGATATTTAGTCAGTTAGTATCTGAGATTCGAGAGACACAAATGTGTCAGGGTTATGGAAGCGAGCACAAGCAATAAGAATTGAATAGAGAAGAAGCATTTGTAAGATTTCGAGCGATTTGGCACTCAACGTGACTAGATCAAAGAAATAAAAAAAATATATTTATAACCGGTGACATTGTGTTTGTCTATCCCCGATGGAATGATTCTTTGTTGCAGCTCGTCTTATGAGGAGGAGGTCATCCAAGAAAATGAGCCATTGGATGAAAAAGGTGATCCTCCAAATTTATTTTTTTGTGAACTGTCTTTTTTACGCATATACACTCAAACACGCGACGATGCAACACAAAGAGGTCACAAACGCAAATACGTATACACACACGTGATTGTATGCACAAATATGTTTTACTAGTAAAGTATATACATCGGATATAAACATCCAAACCATCAGCCAATATAGGTATTTAATTTGGTGCCGTTCAAATAAGGTAACTTAATATACGTTCATCTGGGTGTTGTTTGAACATATATAAATTTGTTGCTGTCTAACACGTAAATATAACACATGTAGATATGGTCATGCATTGACAATAGTAGCTTTCATCTAAGTTGCATCTGCTTAGTTTGAGTTCAATAGTTATATCGTCTGTCCCTTGTTTTTTTTAAGATAAAAATAACTGACTTTATTTATTTTTAAGTTAATTGCTCGAAGTAATTTCATATCGTCCCGTCAACTTAAACAGTAGACATTTCAATAAATAAATTTGAATTATTGGTTGAAGTAAATTTATACCGTAATATGGCCAAATAGCTTATTGTTTACTAAATAATACATTTTATATAATAGTATATAAATAGGCAGGTGCGATTTATGTTGTATTTGTTTCAATAATCTTTACTAAAACGAACTTCTGAAAGCATACAAATGATTAGGTCACTGGAATGCTGAGAAAAGATACTGCACTTTATAATATTTATTTGTACAAAATATAAAAAAATAGAATTTCAAAGAATTAGGCTAAAACCAAATCAAAATTGTGGGGATAACAGGTGCCATTTTCTATCCTACTCTTAACTAGAAATATATCACTCACCACAATGCTACATTCACTCCAAGGCTGCCATACTAAAGATAAACCTGTATTTTTAACTATATATTGCACCTAGAGATTTACAGAGATTATTATATAAGCCTAAGGGACTTCAATATTCGTCACTTTGTATTATGTTTTAACAAATTGTACAGTTAAAAACTTTATGATAACATATGTTGAGTAACTCATGTTTAGTAACAAAACAAAAAAGTAATTAATTGAAAAAAAAATTGTATCTATTAACCAGAGTTGTCTTTGACAATTCTATGAAAACACTGCCTTCTGTGATAAGACCAGTTGTAAAAAATGAATTCCTATAGTAGTAAAACGTTAAATGAAACATAATATTCATAAGAAAAGGTTAAACAAATTAAATAAATCACTTACAACAGAGCAATTTAAATAGAGAATGTCAACGATCCGTTACTAAAAAATGCTGGACATTAACTGGATGGTCATCAACAGAAGCCAAATTTGAATTTACTCGTGACGTCGCCGATTGATTACGGGGAAATAATCTATGCATAGCATTTTTGTTTGGAACATATAATCTATTTTATGTTATCGGTTGATAGATGGCGCATATTACACGAAGTCGCCATGTTCTTGTCTGCAGACACACGACGATACATTGAATTAAAGACGGTTAATAACTGACTATAATTAATAGACTGCATGCATATAAACAGATTAACGAGGAATATAAATATATATATATATATACACACACACACACACACACATATATATATATATATATATGTATATATATATATATATATATTGGCAGGAAATTCGACGTTGCTCAGAATCGAATATTAACAAATGTTCTATGCTTCCAATATTTTTATTGTCACCGAAATCAATGAAATCGCCTATTTGTCAATTAAATCGATTAATTGCTTACTGGACCCACTGTGATGTGCCAGGAGAACGGTTCAGATGTCTCCCTGTGGTGATTTAGTCTATGGTACATTGCGTCTACATTGTACTGTAGAGCAGCTACTGATGACGTTATGAGACTATTTTATATAATAGTTTGAAATCAAGTTTCAAATTCAAAAGTCATGTAGCACGCCTGTCTTATCAAAGAACCTACCGTTGATGTATACGTCGCACGTTTCTGCTTGTGTGGTGATAAAACTTCTTACATGCATGTGTGATGTTAGACTGTATACGACTGTTTACTTCAGTCAGAATTAGACTATTCTTTCTCTAATTGTATTTTTGATTAGAAATTTTCGATATATATCGGAGGCATCTCGATATACAAAAAACTCATTTAAGAATATTTGCAGAGCATAAAGTACATCTGGGCGAAATATGATAAAATCGGCTAAATAGTTCAAGAGTCAGTAGGGACTGAATGCACACGCACTGACACACAGACACACACACAGACACACACACACATACACACACATACAAACGAAGTAAACAAAATGTGACTAAAGAAGATTTAGCATGTAAACATAGAATATATTTTTATATTACTTCTTTTCTGTCGTCGACAACATCGGCATATTAGATTTCTAAAATTGTGTTAGCTTCCTTTCCATGACCGATATATATATATATATATATATATATATATATATATATATATATATATATATATATATATATATAAACACTTCGCATAAGCTAGACGAATTCTCACGAGGATAAAACGCGTATAGCTTAATTGGCATATATATTTACATTACTTACTCTAGCTCTACATATGCATTGAGTACTATTGTAGTAAATACTGAAAACTTACGGCTAAAATTATATCTTATATTTATTTATCTGATTAAATGAAATAGTAATATATATATATATATATATATATATATATATAAAGTATTTTGTCTAAGAGTGTCGGCTGCTTTTTTGTTCTTTTTGAAAAATGTATTCCGTTTATTTTAGCTGCGTTTCCTCTTAATTATTATTAATTGATTATTTTACTTTTTTATGAAGGATTGGCCACATTTGTACTGACACTATGCACACACACACACACACACATATATATATGTATATATATATATATATATATATATATTCTACGAAAGCAGCATGTTAACATCATTTTAACATCATTTTAACGAAGATTAAAATCAAGCTAAAATGCTTACATTAATTTGTATTACTGTAGGTCTGCTACATACATTTTAGTCATTATATAGCCTCAGCTGCAGTGTGCGAGACGTTTATTTTACTGTTCCTAGATAGCTGCAAAATACAGCACTAGGTTGGTATCTAATGTCAAGTAATTCCAATTTCTGAAACATAAATTAGCAGGATTGAACGAGAATACCAATAAATATAAAAGTAAATATGAAATGTAGCCAGACATAAAATTGATCCAGTTTTGAAAGATTTCTCATTAACTAACTGATTTCGTAATAAACTTGTAGCTTTCTTACTATATTTATCGAATTGATTTTGTTATTGATTACAGATTTTCTTTGCGACGAGTGTTCAAATTTATTACGATCCAGCAACAGATTGGCGACATGATGTTTGCATTTGTTACGAATTAGCAACCGCTTAAAAGCGAGAAAAACAATGAAGGTGTTGAGAATCTGTTTGATGGAATTTATAAAACACACATAAAAAATTGCACCAGGATGAAGCGAAGAAATTGGTAAAACATTAAGGAAAATATAGAACTAAAGTAAGAAATGTTTCAAGAAAATATTGAACGGCAGATAAAAAAGATTTGAGAAACTACCTGAACAGTTTGGCAACGAGTTGTAAGGTTCTGTACATTACGGCACCAAAATGAAGATGCAATATTGTATAACATGTAGGGGCATATATTATGTAGGTGTGTCCAACCGATGCATCGTCAAATGGAATAAAACTTACTGCAGCAGATACATTAAAACAGCCGACATTTACAACAGAAAGAGACAAATAACAGTTCTCTGAAGTTGTAATAATGGACCACTCGAAGAAATACACCTGGTCCGTCTCTGATCTTGTTTAACGGATCCTCGGGAACAGCTCCAATGAATCAACAAATCTTCGGTCGTCATTTCAACAACTTTTATTACCGATATCCCATTGGAAAGCTGTCCCTGGTCCAAGACTAGATTTTAATTAATTATAAGATGAAACTTTTATGATTCAAACTTGATAGATAACGACAAACTTCCACCCATTAATATGGGAGGGGAGATTATCACCAAAATGCCATGAATTATTAAGTTCGCACCGGACTTACTACTTAGATATAAGTCACTTGTACCCATTCCCCTTTCTCCCCCCCTTTTTTTTTTTTTAAATGGAGAGTAGATAATACAGTGGATGTGTTATCGGCAGCTCCAGTAACTCTCGCTTCTCCTATTTTGTCATTCAGTCCTCATTCAATGAGTGATGTTTCTGACAAAGGGTGAAGAAAAAGCTGCTTAAAGGTCGGTACTACTTGGTGACCAGTAGTCTGAGATGTCGGATATTTTTCTGTCTTTGTCTGTCCTTGTTGCCATGTCACTAGTAAGGGTGCTGGAGGTAAACGTTTTGTCTGGGCTGACGTTATCCGCCTGATAGTCAGGGACCCGAACCTTGGATTAACCACTAAGGAGGCTGTCCTATCAGCAGGCGCAAAGTACTGGGACTGCTGTATTGCCATTTGGTGAGTGGATCTGGACCATGCAGTAGTCTCTGGTGGGGCCTCTCGATGCCATACTAGTGGGTAATTGTTACGGCTTTACCTTTTCGTGTGCTACAAATAAAAAAAAAAAATTCCTGTCTTTTTCTCTCTTACTTTCCCTCTCTGTACTGCTCTAACCAAGTATGCCGACCTATTCCACAAATCCCCAAACCTCAACATGAAATATCTCCAGAATAAAGACTCGATTAAACCTAGAACCCCATCTTCCAGCGTAGACCCCTACTACCAGGTCTCCTTCTCCAATATCAGGGGTCTACGTTCCAACCTTCCAGAGGTTGAAACCCAATTACAGGAGACGAAACCGGACATATTATTTCTATGTGAAACTGGAATAGGGCCGACCACTTCCCTAGATGAGTTCATAATTAATGGATACTCCAATTTAACAGCTAAATCTGACTCCCAAGATCGCCATGGGCATGGAATATGTGCCTACATTAAGGATGGCTTCCCATGTGGCAGGGATATCTCTAGAGAAGATCCTAATTTACCCTATATGTGCTTCAGGGTTGCACTTGCTAACACCACTGCATTTATATTTGCCCTCTATAGGCCCCACAACAGCGGAGTTACTATCTTTAAGAGCACATTTGAGAAAATAGACCACATACTGTCTTCACATCCCTCGGCTAACATCCACATCTGTGGTGACTTCAACGTCCATAACGTGGAATGGCTGACCCATTCAAATAAGACATGATGAGGGGAGGTTTTGTCATGATTTTGCCATTGCTTATGACCTCACTCAGATTGTTCGCGAACCCACCCGTGTGCCCGATACACCCAATCAATATGCCAGCCTCTTAGACCTTTTTCTTTCAACTTCCCCTGAGCTATGTTCATGTACCGTTCATTCTCCTTTAGGATCATCCGACCACTCCGTCGTATCAGTTAAGATAAAAACAAAATGTAAGAAGCCATCAGACGTACCCCTCCACCGTACTGTATACCGATACTCTATGGCTGACTGGGATAGCTTCCGTACATTCATATCTGATTTACCTCTGCACTCCATGTTTAAAAAGGAAGTGTCCTCTATAGTATCAGATCTGACCGAATGGTTAATTGTAGGCATAGACCAATTCATACCATCAAAAAAATTCCAACAAAAACCTAACAGCCAGCCATGGTTCTCCCCAGAATGTGCTGCTGCTATCGCGCACAGAAATCACTTTTTCCATAACTACCAACGTAATAGATGCACTGAGACTAAAGCTGCTTTCAGGACTGCCAGCAACCACTGTAAAGGAGTAATAAAAAATGCAAGAGAGCTATATGCCCAGTCTGTTAAATCCAAGGTAGCTGATCAGCGGCTTGGTTCCCACCAGTTTTGGCAAATAACAAATAGGATCCTGAACAGAAGTGTGCGTTCTATCCCAACAATTATCAATGGACCAGAGGTTATCTCGTCAGCGTCAGACAAGGCCAAACTATTTGCAAAGAACTTTGCAGCTAATTCTACCCTATGCGACGAAGGCCATAAACTCCCCATATTTCCTCCTATAACACAGAACAAGCTAGGTAATATACAAATATCCGTGCATGAGGTCGCCAAGCTAATAAAAAACCTAGATTCCAGTAAAGCAACTGGCCCTGATGGCATCCCAATTATAGTGTTAAAAAAGCTTCAACCAGAACTTGCTCCCATACTTACGAGACTATTTAAGCGCTGCCTTAAGGAGAAGTGCTTTCCGACCCCCTGGAAGACCTCATCAGTTTGCCCTGTATTTAAGAATTCAGGTGATAAGTCATCTCCCTCTCAATACAGACCAATAAGTCTTCTGTGTTATGAGTAAGTTACTGGAATCAATATTAAATAGAGAAATAGTCAACCACCTCAGCAGAAACAACCTTCTTAGTGACACACAATATGGTTTCCGCTCTGCAAGATCTACTGCAGATGTGCTGACGGTTATATCCCACAGGATTAGTGAATCTCTTGACAAAGGCTTCCTTTCTAGGGCAATTGCTCTTGACATATCAAAGGCCTTTGACAAAGTATGGCATAAGGGTCTACTTCACAAGATTTCCAGCTACGGTATAACTGGAAATGTTTTCTCAATCATTAAATCATTTCTCTCCGATAGGCTCATAAGAGTAGTGGTAGATGGACAAAAATCGAAGGCCTGCAATATAAATGCTGGAGTCCCTCAGGGGTCAATCCTTGGCCCAACTCTCTTCCTGATCTACATCAATGACCTCCCTAAACACATACTTAAATCATTCGTTGACATCTATGCTGATGACACGACCATCTACGGCAACACATCAAAGGCTGTAAATGACGAAGTTCTCTCGGATTCTCTCTCCTCTGATCTCGAGCGCGTGGTTCAGTGGGGGAAGATGTGGCTAGTTACCTTTAATGCATCTAAAACCAAACTCCTATCCTTACATCATCAACGCTCTGATCCCCAGCTGGCATCAATTGTGATGGATGGCTCTCGTCTGGGTGAGGCCCCGTGTTTTGACAAGCTTCTGGGTTTGACCTTTACTCCTGATCTGAAATGGAACACGTACATCAAGTCTGTTGCCAAGGTCGCTGGAAAGATGGTGGGATCCTTCTACCGCTCCAGAAGATATCTCACTACTGATGCAATTCTCTATCTATATAAAAGCCAAGTACGGCCAAGGATGGAATACTGTTGTCCATATCTGGGCAGGAACTGCTAAAAACAGTCTGTCATGCCTTGACAGAGTACAAAATAGACTTTGTGGTTTAGTGGGGGATGCCCTTTTCTCTACCCTGCAACCCCTCTCCCACAGAAGAGACGTTGCGAGCCTATCCTTGTTTTATCGTTATTTTCATGGCAGGTGCTCGTCTGAACTCCAATCCCTGGTCCCCCCTCGCCAAACTTTCACGAAAATCACCCGTCTAGCTGAATCCACTGTGAAAAATTTCCCCCACTCTATATCTGTGCCTAAATCAAAACGCGGATTTCATGAGCAAAGCTTCTTTCTTAGAACTGCATGCCTGTGGAACTCTGTTCCGTCTGCCTGCTTCCCTCCGGACTACAACTTGGATGTCTTCAAGTCTAATGTTAACAAATTCCTAATGAACCGCCCCCCTAATTAAACACTTCATAAAATCTCCTCACTAACGTGATGTACTTGCAATAACCCTTATCCCTGAGTGGCTTCCGGGCCTTGATAAGTGGTGATCACTGTGTAAAAAAAAAAAAAAAAAAAAAAAAGACTAACGCATTCTGGCCCCTTTACTGGGAACAATTCTTGACTAACAAAACCATAGTTACCTTTTCCCAAAATTCTACCTTAAGTCCACGTCCCTTGGAAATGACCTCTACGCAAGACTAGGTCAAACTCTACTGATCTACATGAATGATCTTCCAAATCATATCCTTACATCATTTGTAGACATTTATGCTGACGACACTACCATTTATGGTACCACATCTAAGACAGTAAACGACCAAGTTCTCTCCAATTCTCTCTCCTCTGATCTTGAGCACGTAGTACAATGGGGAAAGGAGTGGCTGGTTACTTTTAATGCATCTAAAACCAAGCTTCTCTCTTTACATCATCAACATTCTAATTCACATTTGTCATCAATTGAAATGAATGGCTCTCGTCTTCAGGAGGCCTCAAGTTTTGACAAGCTTCTGGGCTTGACCATTACTCCTGATCTTAAATGGAACACGTATATCAAATCTGTTGCCAAGGCCGCTGGAAAAATGGTGGGATCTTTCTATCGATCCAGTAGATATCTCACTGCTGATGCTATTCTCTACCTATATAAGAGCCAGGTACGTCCAAGGATGGAATACTGTTGCCACATCTGGGCAGGAGCTGCTAGAAAGGACTTGTCCTGCCTTGATAGAGTTCAAAATAGACTTCGTAGCCTCGTAGGAGATGTCCTTTTCTCCTCCTTGCAACCTCTATCTCACAGAAGAGATGTTGCGAGTTTGTCTCTGATGTATCGTTATTTTCATGGAAAGTGTTCAACTGAGCTTCAATCTATGGCCCCCCCCTCGCCAAACTTTCACAAGAAACACTCGTCTAGCTGTAAACACTATCAATAATTTCCCCCACTCTTTATCTGTGCCTAAACCTAAACGTAGATTCCATGAACAAAGCTTCTTTCTTAGAACTGCACGCCTGTGGAATTGTCTTCCGTTTTCCTGCTTTCCGGCTGACTACAATATGGTTGTCTTCAAGTCTAACGTAAATAAGTTCTTGATGAGCCGTCCCATATAAGTTATTAAATTTACCAAATTTTCATTACTAATGATTACTATATTGACCAATTTCTACTGTACACTCTTTAACCCTTATCCTTGAGTGGCCTCTGGGCCTTGATAATGTGGTGATGCCTTTGTAAAAAAAAAAAAAATCTGTTTCAAATTATTGCTGATGTTCTACATTCTTGCCTATTAAACATCTTAACATAAACAATTTTTACCCATAAATACTTATTTTTCTACGATAACGTTCTATATTTCAAAATATTACTACGATCATAGCAATCCTTCGCCGTTACCTTGACTATATCTAACATTATATGTTCTGAAGATATATTATTGGCAATTAAGTTAACGCAAAAAAATTCTGTAAAAATTAATTGCCGTATTTTTTTACAACTTACTATATATATGTGTATATGCAAATTCGTTCATATATATATATATATGTATATATGTTTGTGTGTGTGTGTGTGTGTGTGTGTGTGTATAATTAGAAAAAAAATGTGCGTTACAGTGCCGTCTTTAAACTCCGAATCTTTATCCCATTGTAAGGACAAAAAATACTGAGATCATCTTATACACATTACATGACGTTTAATACTGGTGTTATTTCCGCGAGTAGAAGGGTCTGCTTATAAAAGCTTCTGAATGTGAAAAGAAAAGCCACATATCAGGAATTGACTAACATCCCCCCCCACAAAAAAAAAAAACAAAAAACAAAAAACAGATGATATTATAAAAACGTCAACATGATCTGTACTGGGTCGCATATGTTGAATAACAGCTTATTCTTTTTGAAATGTTGTCGAGCGAGAAATCGCACGTCGGGATGATAATGTAAATAAGATTAAAAGAAGAAGCTGACGAGATCCATATATATATATATGTATATATATATATATATATATATATATATATATATATATATATGTTTGAGTGCGTGTGTGTGCATACATAGAAAGAGAAATGAAGACAGATATGACAGATAAATCACTAAGAATACGTAAAGAGTGAAAGGTAGAGAATTGGAGGAGGAGGAGGAGGAGGAGCAGCAGCAGTTGTTCAACGCTTGCTTCCTAACATCAAAACCGATGCATATATCCGCATATAAATTATGATAGAAATAGAATAAAATTACTTTCTCTCTACAGATAAGGCAATACCAATAACAGATCATCAAAAATATAATATAGCCAGATGATTTCAGAATAAAAAAATAAAACTATGGCTTACATAAAAGTGCATGTCTATGTTACACCGACATACATAATGTTGAATGTTACAAAATACGTTGTATGTAACGTTGTCTAATATTGGTGATTGTCACTCATATTCATTTTGTCACATGCGGATTTTCCAAAACAACATTTGTGGATTATATTTCTCTTTACTGTGTTGCTTATGAATTCGGGAAAGCATTACACGAACCGTGGCATTTAAAAAATATACTAAAATTGATTGTGTAAGAAACAGCTTATTTAATGTCTCTCCGTAAATTCAGTTGCTTAGAGACTTATCTACATATTAATACCGTAGTACTTTAACGTACGTATGTACGTGTGTCAAGGTTTTTAGATGAGAAACTATTCGATCGGGAGATCCTATATGTTACAAAAGGATATACACTGATATCATACTACAAACATGAAGTTATTAGTATATAATTGAGCTAATTTGATGTTTGTAGTTTGGTTTCACTTGCTGTCTTCTTTTTTAATACATTGTAAAAAATGATGTCGTTTTTGGGGCGTATGTGAAATTAAAATATACCTTCTTGGTCTTCTGCCTACGATCTAAGGATAGTATTTGTTCTGTCTGAAGATAGCATAATATTATCCATAGGTTTGCGTTCGCGCCCGGCGTCCATGCAATGGAAATATATCACAGACTACTACTTGCAGATAAACCGTAATAACAAGATATATTCTAACACCCGATAACGAGATTACTTAAATAAATAATTTTCCAGTTTTAACAAATGGGCTACAATAATATTACGGCGTCTCTATTCATGCTGAACGTCTGGACATTCTGTAGACGTTATATACGAAAGAAATGAAAGATGCCACCGTGAAATTTCCACAGGTCTCACTAGTAAATTGTAAATGACAGCGGTTCATAGTTCGCAATCAGTCTCGTAGTTATTGCGATATTTTCTATTGCCTTTATATTGTTTGACTTTTGTCTTGGTTCTGCATCGTATTAGGGGTTCACTTTCTCAAAGCTTCCTATCCCTTCCTAGGAAGAGTTGGTTTTGGTAACTGCTTCAAACGCCATAATCGGGCTATGCAAGCAATTTTAAGAGATTATAATATTCATTCTTTTGTATTTATTCTCCCCACCCTCCGACCTTTTGTCACATCTTTCTAAGTCATAGCAGCTTATTTAATGTGTCTGTTTCGTTTTTATTCACGCCAGAAAGTTATGTCGTTATGAGTTTGTTGTGACGTTGAATTTAGTTATCTTTTAATCCATAGACTTTAAAAGAACTTGTTATTTACACGTTTTTCTGATGCCTCATATGAATATAAATTCATTTTTTCTCGGGAATTTAGCATATTCCATATATTAGCGATGCGATTTTAATATTAAATGTCGATTATTGCTTAAATAATGGCGCTCTTTGTCCTTATTAAGAAGTCTCTTCTGACTGGATTTTCCATACAATGGTTTGAGGGATTCAAGCGTCCTTACATCATATTATCACCGTAAGAATCTTGACAGCCCTGACCTCATTCTCAGATATATCACGTTCTACGATTAATCCAAAGACTTAATTGTCTATCTTCTTCGTTAATCTATTAATGCCTCTAATGTTATCATTGCGGCGATTATCTCAGAGAAACATAGAACGTGGCAACTATATAGCTGATTAGGAATATGCACATGTTTTACCCGATTCCAAATGACCGTCAGCTCCTCACGTTAAGTTATGCAACTGAAAATACGCACTAGTCAAATAACCCCAAACTACTTAATTATGTAGCGAAACCTATTAACGCGTTAATGTAATTATACATGGCCACGTATTTGCAACGTCACTCCTAATGTTGGGGGCATGTTCTGTTGATTCTAATAGAAATGCAATACCAATCGTTTTACAAAGTCTTTGTTATATGCAACAAGAAAAGTAATAGTGCACGAATCAATAAAACGCACATTCATTTCCAGACATAGTTTGATTTTAAAAATCTTAATCATCACTAACACGAGAAACAAAAAGGTTACCGTTACCTGCGCATTCAATTCGCTCTCCGTAGTCTATTTTTATCTGAAAATACCTAATTTGCTAAATCAGTTACATTAAATGAAAAACAAAAGACAATAATAAAGAATAAATCCTTTCTGCTCGTCATTTCTATTCTCCATTTCTTTCGTTATCTATGTATCTATCTAATACCCTTTTCTTTATCAAACAACGCGTTAAAACTACCTGTGGTCGTATAGTTTATTTGTAAGGGACTATTACAAAACCGTAGATTTTAAGTTCAGTTTTGTCACGTTTAGCTGTGAATCATCACGCAAAGGGGAGAAGAGGGAGGATGAAAAAAGGCAGACTGACGCAATATGCTTCATCATCATCATCATCATCATCATCATCATCATCATCATCATCATCATCATCGTCGTCGTCGTCGTCGTCGTCGTTGTCGTCGTCGTCGTCGTCGTCGTCATCATCATCATCATCATCATCATTTTGTTTTAACAGCGTCGGTGATCATGGCTCTCCAAAATGTAGAACCATGGTAACTTCAGGAAGACAAGTAAATACGGTAGTTTTCGTTGTTTTCTGTGTTGATTCGGGGATGCATCTCCACCAGTGAATTAAACGCGCCCCCAGATACAAACTTGACAATTTTTACGACTCAGCGTGGTACATATATCGACTAACCTTCCGAAATGGTCACTCATCTTGTACGGGTCAGGTTCATCGTTCTTTAACTTCGGTGATATGGCGATAACCGATGTGTCAAGCGGAATGTGTCGTATAAGGGTGTATAAACACCATATAAAATACAGAAAATGGTAAAATAGCAAACAGTGATGGCTGAGGCGTAACGAGATGTATAAGTGATTTACGACAATCTAAAAACCGCGCGCAATAATTCGAATCCAGTTTGTTCTATAGACAAAAAAAAAAAAAATTCACCTGTAACAAAACTTGACTTTGTGTTTGACTTCTGGCTAATTAAAATAACATAATAGAAAGTGGAGTAACATAAAAGTAACAGTTATGGCTTTGTTGTTATGAAACATTCATCAATCGCTAAGCTAAAAATATTAAATACGTATATTGTCCGATTAAAATACCCAGAAAAAATTTCAGGCGAAATGAACGTGTTTCGCATAGATACATTGTGCACATGGACTATTTGATGTGAAGTTTTGCGCAACAACACTTTCCTTGATTTCAGAGGATTTCTTTCAGTTTTTTCGATGTGATCTCTCTTTAAATATAACATTAAAAAGTAAACATAAACGTTTTATACATAAAAAAAATATATATACAACATACTGCCGTTATTTCTTCAGCTGATATAAACAAATGAAATTTGCAACAAAATACTCATTAAGCAACTAAAAAAAATTAAAACGCCATTTTCAATAATATTTTCGATTACTTAGGCTGCCTGATATTTTATTTATTTCATACTTAAACTATATATACATGATTTGTATTGTATGAATACTGTCTGTTTGGACTCAATTTTTAATAATGGTCCAGTCTGATAATATATTTTGTTCTTTTGGCTTAGCTTATCTATCACAAATTTCTGATATGAAACAGCTCTATTTTAACCCAATACATATCTATCTTTTTGGTCAAATGTCTTCACAAATTAAGGATTATCTTATCATATGCGAGGTTACCTGTCCTTATGGCCAATGCACACCTATCAAAATATAATAGAAACATATCCCGAGTGATCATATATTTAACATGTAAATTTATATGTATGTATATGTATATATACATATATATATATGCATATATATACATATATATGCGTGTATATTTGTGTGTGTATATGTGTGTTGGGGTGGAGAGGGCTCCCGTAAGCCGTGGTGAAGGTAACCTTTCTAGGAGAAGCAAATCTCTGATTTAAAAAACCATAAAGCGGAAGACCATTACCCGCATTAAGCTGGTATGCAGTTTAATTTGTTGCTGGCTATCTTGCTCTTGCTTGTTGCTGGATCTCAACATTTTGAACCAAGAAAGAGACTTAGCTGCTGTACAAAGCTAAGACTCTGTGACATCATCTGTGTATAGATACTCCCTCAGGCATTTGGGCTCATGGATTTTAAATGTCTGAGGGAGTGGCACTCGTCTGACAAGACGTTGCAATAATCATCATCATATATGCATATATATATACATTATATAAATGAATTATATATATGAATCATATATTTATATACATATATATTATATAAATAAATTATATATATATATATATGTTTGTGTGTGTGAGTGTATATATATATATATATATATATATATATATGGGAAAAATATGTTTATTCAATCGTATTTCCCGTTTTATTTATACCACTCCTTTAATTTTTAAAGCTCATTGTAACTACAGATAAATGATAAAAACATATTCCAACTTTCACGATGTTATTAATTCTACTGTTTATTTCTTTCAGCATGTTAAAATGGCAGCGTTTCGTAGGGCAGAATCATTCATGTAATAATTATGTCGATTTTTTAAAAATGTATTTCTTACTCATAGGAATAATAGGAACTCATCAACTTTAAAAAAAATATCGGAACATGGGCATAATCACAAAATCCGAAAATCATTAGAGAAGTTGCAATTGTGCTTTTTGTTAGTTACGCCATCTTTATATATATATATATATATATATATATATATATATATATATATATATATATATATATATATATTAAGTAATGTGATTGATAATTTAAAATTTAAAAATTAAATTATAATTAAATTAAAAATCCGTTTCATAAGAAGGAACAACAACAAAATCAATTATCTGTACGATCGTTTCGGAAAACCGTGTTTTTATTGTGGTAGACATCAAGTTACGGACAATAATTATTACATATAGTTTTTTAATAAACAAGGTCTCCTCGTCAGCAAATTTTAAAGGGTTTTTATTAAATCTAAAAGACACCATAAATAAACCTAGCATTAAAAGTAAGGCAATGTATCTTTTAGTTTTTCGCCTTTTGAAATCAGGAACTATGGTTAAAATACTCATATGTGATGTTTGCTATAGCTTTTCACCTTATTGAATGATGAATTTTAAAAAGGGGGACGCCCGTGCAATACCAATATATATATATATGTATATATATATATATATATATATATATATATATATATGCACTCCTATATTTTGTGTATTGATATTCGTATTAAAAAGCCTTTTCTTCTATTTATTTAAAAAAAATGATACTTTTTATAAGTCATAGAATAGCATTCATCTTTAAAAGATTTTGATAATTTACATATTTTTAAACGATCATTTTAATTAATTCCATATAAGTTTTTTTCGGTTTTCTTACGAGGTGACTATCGTTCGTTTACTATATCGTGTAATAATATTAATACAGATATTCTACATTATTGATACTTGCGTGATATTTGCCTAAAAAGAGTATAGTAAACACAAACCTCTTTCTATATAGATATTTATGTATGTGTATATATACATTTGCTTAAAATATTTGTCTACCTAACGTCCCTGTAAGTTTTTATTCTACAGACATGAAACTTATTATATAATGGATTCGAGCGCATGTGAAACTAAGTAAATATTGGCTAGGACATATAGATAAGAAGAGATAATCGCATGTAACAGTTTACAATTTCCAGGCGTCAATCCTACCCAAAGCCGGTCAGAGGCTTACTTGGCTAAAAACGTGGTTAGACGACAACAACTATGGGAGGCAGTGAGTGCTGAGGATGTAGTTAGGAAATTCGGAGTTCCTATCCTGTCGCGGTTACCACCTGACGAAATCCAGAGGAATAGTGAAACAACAACCTAAAAGATGAGGATAATAGTCCGAAATAACATACATAAATAAATAATACTCATCTCAATAATGAATTCCAATTAAATAATATATAATTTTATTTTGCATTGCACTTGGATAAATTGTATTTCTACTTCTCAAAGGCAATTCATTTTCAGACTCGCACCGAATACATCTGAACAGTTATAGAATGCTATTACACATAAAAAAAAAACAACTTTTGGAACAGAAATATTCGTTGAACGTAATTTTGGGGTAAAAAAGACAAAACAAAAAAAAAAAAAAATAAAATACATATTAACGGAATTCCAAGATCAGACTATTTTATTTTATGACTGTTTATTTTATAAACGGTCCAAATAGATTAAAATTTTGAATCAGTTCTAAATAGTTTATATCAGACAAGTCATTGTTGTGTAATAGACATTTTAAATTTAAGCACAAAATGCAAGTATTTGTTTTAATAAATGTTCCTATCAAAATAAATTTGTAAACGATTTTAAATTATTGGTCTCCGACAAAGGAGGGATTTTACCGAGCAATTTACTCTCGTTCGTCCATGTGTCTATTATTTTGTTCGAACTTTTCTCAATAACGACTCCTTGGATTTTTTTTCAATTTTACACAAACATTAGTCATGGTTAAAGAAACTTCTTTCCAGAACGGATTTTCCGGGATAAGTTTGGTTGCCCCTCTATGGGCCATTACAGTGTAAACTTGTTCCCAACTCGTTCGTTTTTTTTTTGCACTTTTCTCATTAGCCCCCATTGATTTTTCGGATATTTTGCACAAACAATAGTCATGGTGAAAGTAAATTTTGCCAAAACGGATGTATTTCCTCGTGTGTCTTATCTAATTCAGGAATCATTCTATTGACTCAGAAATCTGCATGGAAATTCAACTGAAACCCTTTATTGAATCTACGGGGAGGGGGCGAGCATGTTTTTTATTTTTCTGCCAGCCATGAATCTTCAATCTATTCGTGTTTTTAGATATACAAAATTGTAACTATAATAAAAAGTATAAATGCTGTCTGTCTTTCTGTCTTTCTCTCTCTCTCTCTCATATATATATATATATATATATATATATATATATATATATATATTTGTAGTCATCGACATACAGTCCTGTTTCGTTGTATCACAACTCATCAGTGCCGCTAGACTAGCACCTCTCTTAAGCCAAGGATTGAACCTAGAAGCGTTGTGTTGACAGTCGGCAGTTTGACCACGGAAGCGATGCCCACAAATAACCTGTCCGAATGTCTATTTAAACAAACATGCCCACCACTTTATATATATATATATATATATATATATATGTATATATATATGTATCTGTAGATTTTATTATATATATATATGTATATGTAGAGAGAAAAAGAGAAAGAGAGAAATTAGGAGAGAAGGAAAGATAATGGAAGAAGGAAATAGATATGGTAATATCTATTATTATGATTAATGCTTTCAATTAGTGTAAAGAAAAATTAGTGCATCTTCCCGAGTCCGACATAAAGATTCCGGAGTTCCGCAAAATACCCCTAATGAATGTTGAAAGTTTATATTAACAGAGACCTGGTGCGAATAACACTCAAGATTGAAATATAAACCTGTATAAACAAATACACCGAAGCTTTTTCCTCATTCGTCACAACTGAATCTAAAAAAATGATCATGGATGCTGTATCACATGCGCATCTCTCCGAATGAATTGAATGACCGCGAATTAAGAATATCAGTTGATATGTACCTAGCTAAAGCAACCGTCTATGCTGTTGGCTATGTTTAAAGAATCGGGTCGCAGAAATGAAAGAAGAGGCACAATTACCTTACACTAATGGACCAATATAATAATGGGTTGAGCGCCGACGAGCCTCCAGCTTATTAAGAAAAGATGGCATGTGATGTATTCACTTCAATGGGTATAATTTGGCAGGAAGAAGCAATGAATTTCGAGAAACATAATGTTTCATTCTTAAAAACATATAAATTGGTAAGGGCCATACAATTCTACGTCTGTTTCATCGACTTGTAATATGTAGTTGTTATAATTTCAAGTTTGTTTTGTAGATTCTTATATATATATATATATATATATATATATATATATATATATATATATATATAAACCCTGTGTATAGCTTTATTGCAGGTCAATATTTTTTTTGAATTTTGAAATTGCTATGAAACGCAAAGAAGTTAAATTCGGTTCATTGGAAGGGCATTACAAGATGCATTATTTCAATAATTACTTTTATTTAATTATTTACGACGTTTAGATAAGCGTGCTTGCACTTAAGAACGCGCTATATTTTAAAACAGTACTAGTCTACCCGTTGGCCCTTAAAGCGTAAGATGAAAAATGTTCAAAATTAAAAGTGATTTTTAGATTATATTGTCTTTTATTGTCTTGAGAAAACAAATCTTTAAGTGACGAGTGCAAAAAAAAAATTAACTCAGGAAGTCTCCAGAGTACTACTGCAAGCGCTAATTAAAATAAGTGAGGCCCTACAAAAAACAACTACTAAAACAAAATTTCTACATCTCCTACTAGAAGAGAAATATTTTTTAAGTAAGACTGAAAAATTAAACAGTCAGAATCCACAAAAGCGCTACTAAAAGCAGTAAATATGGTTATAAATATGATTATTGTTACATATTGTATATTTATATTTAAATCATCTTTTAGTAACTCAAAGTAGGTTAAATCACATTTATTGGTAAGGGAAACACGTTAAAATAAGTTAAAACAAAAAATATTGCTGATCTTGCGTATGCTTTGAAAAGCAGCAGTCGTGTTTAATATCAGACAAAAGAGCGGCCATGAAATAGTTAAGAAGAACTTTTTTTTGTAAACCGGAAGTCAAAAACCGTATAGACGGTTTAAACCACTAAGCAAGCGAGCTAGTCTGCGTTCTATAATTATATAGACATATGAAATCTAGACAAATTAAAATATTATATTTAAGCGTATTTTACGACCGGGCAAAGCCAGGCGCCGCCCTCTCACCACTAGTTAAAAAAAAATGATTAAGGAATGAAGTATGATTTTGACCAAAGTAAACACTTTATACAATCGGACATAACTCTTGCATTTGAGAAGCTTTGTCACCGTATGAGCAGAAAGGTCAAGCCCATAAGATTAACTGTAAATGGTTTTATGAAACAGGTCCATTTCGAAATGAATGTCTATTTTTAAAGTACAATTAAACCATGGTGCTTCCCTGTTGGATCTTAACATTAAGCGAAGCTATAATTTACAGATAATTTTATAAAATCAACGGTAAATTCTCAGTGCAATATAGATTAACGTATTGTGGACGAAATATATGCTCTGAGGCATGTGAAGATTCCTTCCAGTACACTGCCTAAAAGGACGTCTTTAATTAGAGCAGGCAGTTAATCGATTTGAGTATGAAAGTGCGGGATTTCACTGATTCTGATGACACTAAAAATATCGGAGGGTGGAACATTAGTTGATTCTCATCCCAAGCAACGTCCAGTCCCCGTGCTACTATATATATATATATATATATATATATATATATATATATATATATATATATATATATATATATATATAGAGAGAGAGAGAGAGATAGATAGATAGATAGAAAGAGAGAGAGATGGATAGATAGATAGATAGACAAACATATGGGGGTGCTGTGTGAACATATACAATTAGAATTTACCAAACTCGATGGGGGAATACAATGAACTTTTAATAATAATACATTTTGAATAAAAACAATGTACCTTTAATTTTGAACAGTGCATTGATGTATATACCGTGAATTTAATACGATAAGACGTTTATGTTAATGACAATGCTAATTATGTAATATTAAATTCGTCTGTTTATAATTTGTGTATTTGCTGCTTTATATAAAATATAGTATACTAGCAGGAAGACCCGACGTTGCCCATGGATTAGATAAGGACCAAGGAATGTTTTACTCTCACATATTTTATAGTCATCGAAATCGGTGAAATCGCTTATTTTTAAAAATCAAATCGATTAATTGCCTGCTTTAGTATGGGACCCACCGCAGTGTACCAGTTGAAAGCTTCATATGCATTCCCGAAGTGACATAGTCCACAACGCATTGTAGTTGACATTGCACTGTAGAGAACCTACTGTTGATTTTATAAAAGTATTTTCATATAATGATTTAAATTAAAGTTTAAAATGTGAAAGTCAATACCATAGTTCACTTGTGCTCTAAACAAAAAAAAAAATCAGTGCGAACGCGCCCTATATGATTATTGTTGATTTTATATACCGGGTACTTTTCAAATACACATGCGCGGTTTCGTTCTATAAGCATGTTAATATTTAAGAAAAACCGTACTGTTCCTCCTTTAATCGGATTTTTTCCATTTTCGATCTTTTATAGTTATTAGAGACATTCCGATACAAAACCAATTGAAGCACAATCCAAGACACATGAAGTGCATTTGTGTGAAATTTCAAAACAATCGAACAAACCGTTTTAGAGTCCATAGAAAACTAATTCATGAACACATACGCACACAAATTGCATATTCTATAAAAGTAGAAGTATCTATCAATCTATCTATCTATATCTATCTATCTATTTATGTGTGTGTGCGCGTGTGTGTGTGTGTGTGTGTTTGTGTGCCGTATCAGGAGGCGATGAAAAAATCAAATAAAATGCTCAATCATGGATGTGAGAGCTGAAGATACAATGTTTATTTAAACACTATATATACATATTTCAAAGGCGTACCAGTGGTTTCAATGCGTTGAATCAACCGTAGGAGGTTGGAAAGAGTCAGCGCAAATTCATTAGCTACTTTGAAAAACTGAAACAGTGCAAAGTAAACAAACCGAGAAAAAACGTTAAACGTGCGTTTAAGACTCAATATTTCAAATTTTAAAACAGAACTTAGTAACCGACGCTAATAGATTCTGCTTATGGAAAGAAGAAAGCGCGAAAGGAAGGAATCGCAATCCAAAAAACCTTTGTGTTTTAGAAATGCCATTAATGAACATCTCAGCAAACATCAATGGCATTATCAGTCGGGGTCTTCTTTCCTGTAGCGAACGATTTATAGGCAACGAAAGCGCAGCGATAGTATTTTAGCAGCGTACGCACGATTATCCCCAGGGCATACGCTATTGTAAAAGGGACAGTCTTTCGGCGACTTGCGTCAAAAATTGTATAGCTATGATGACCTGTTATCCCACACAGATACGAAGCTCACAGTCTATTGTCGTAGACATAATGAAACATATCAGGGGATCAAAACTCATTATACAAGACAAATTATGAAGCGATATATGAATAAAACACCACAGAAATGTACGGGGTTATAGAAATTTATAGATTAATATGAAAGGAATTTCAATATGGTTGTATAACTTCTTGTCTGCCTATCATTTTTTCCCATTATCTGAACATTCACATTGTACTTCCCCAGTGGAAATAATACTAACAAAAAAATAGAGAGAAAACAGGTCTTGCTCGGAAAAAAAAATATTTTCGAAAGTCTAAGCTCATAACTATTAGTAATAAGTGCTTCCATTCATTTAAAATTGCATAATTTCTGATTTTCCATTTCTATTTTAAATAGCAATAAATATTTGATGCTTCCTAACATATGGACGTTGTTTATTATAATAACGCATGCCACCAAGCACAAAACTTCACCAAGATTTGCTTTACGCCTTGTTGGACATTTTCTTCGAAAACGGCAGACTGTGATCAATACCAACAAAACAAGGAACAAGAAATCCTAAAAAATATAACAAAAAGAGCTTGCTTATGGGTTTCGATAAAAAAAAGCAAAATTTTGCATTTACAACTTATCTAAACCGTATTAAGATATAGCCGTAGTTAACAAATAACAGAAAAATATTAGATAAGTAAGATAATAGTAATAATAATAATATGAAATAATTTCTTTGTATAAATAAAGAACAATCAAAGCACTTCAATTCATACGTTTAATAAAACCTGGTAAGCTTTAAAATATGAACAATGATAACTGACGGAAGAAAATCATGATGTTGATTCTTCTAAAATCTTTTTGTTTACAGCATTATATTGCCATGCATTGTTTTATATCCAAGCAAATATTTGTAAACATTTTTCTGATAGGTAAATGCACGAAAAGAGACGGTATTCACTTAATAATAACGTTTGTTTCTTCATAATGAAAAAGATCTGTACAAAAATGTACTGAAATTGTAATATGTTGGAGATGTTTTACAGGAAAAATAAATATTTTGATATTGGAATTAAACTATAGTGTGAGACTGTTATTATATATATATATATATATATATATATATATATATATATATATACAAATCTTCGTTCGTTATTTATTCATAAAACGATATTTCTACATTACCAGTTTAATTGAAATTTTCAGACAGTCTATATTTAAATTGGAGGAATGTTTTTATGTTATTAAAATGAATTAAAATTGCAAATTATAAACTTAGTAAAAATAAAAATATTTTTCATAAGTCGGTTCTGCGGGGCGCTTCTCGGTTTTACTTCTGGTAACTTCCGTTTCAACGACTCTATAATTACAAGATTTTAATCCATAAGTAAAAAACCAAAAAAAGACAAAAAAAAAAAACAACACATCCCCTATTTTTTAAATTTAAATCCATTTGTTTATCTTCCCAATTTTTTAATTTTAAATTCATTTGATTGTCTTAAGGCTTTTCACCTATCAAACATTACGTTTTAATTGTTTAGTTTCTTTCAGGACATTGTTTACATAAATACTTTTAAAAAGGTACAAAAAAGTGTTTTCCTAACCTATAAAAAAATAAGAAAGAGGCTGTTTAATTTTTACAACTTACCCAAGCGTATTAAAAACACCCTTATCCCCTCATGTTAAAAACGGGTTTCGGAATAAACCTCCCCCCAAAATTTGAAAGCCGTCCTTAACATGGGGAGGTTGGAAGAGATTAGTCCAAAAGCCGTTTTTTATGGGGAGGTTGGGGTGTTTATAAGACGCTGAGGCAAGTCGTAAAAATTTACGAAGTTGCTATTATTTATTGCAAAAAATTGCTTAAAATGTATTTATTTGACAAATAAATGTCATTTTCTAGAAACATTTAATAAAAATATAAATGAACGGTAGGTTTGTTGTTTTTTTTGTTAATGTTTCTACATTTAAAATTTTATTTTACTTTTCCTAGCGTTAAGCCGAGACTAACGCTGAGAAAAAAAAATCGTTGTGGATTTACAACAGTCTTTTGGAAAATAAATCTTTGAAATAAAGTGGCGCTTATGCACTTATGTTATCGTGCTATTTTTTGCAATATTATTTTCACGTTAAATTCAAGGTTACATTGTCTTCTGTTTATTAAATTGTTAGGTGAAAGTAAGCCGGTCGGTTTCTAATGTGCGGAAAATCTAGCCTCCCCCCCAAAAAAAAAGGGTAGTCTGGATAGCAACAAAAATAAAAACTGCTTCAGTCTCGAAGGAGTTCTCGTCTATTGTTCGAGGAAAAAACAGTGAAGTGTAGTTAACCTTCTGTTTCTCTCCCCCTGTTAACGAGCATCTCCCCCCCCTCTCTGGCTTTCTTACTCTTTCTGTTTTCTCTCTCTGTGTCTCTATAAGAGAATAGAGAAGGAGAGAGAGAGAGAGAGAGAGAGAGAGAGGTGAGTAAACGTGGAGGTAGACACGTTTACCAGAACCAAAGGTCAGCTGACCAAATTACGTATGTGTGACGTGGTTGGCTAGATATGAGAGACACAAGAGATTTCACTTTACACCTGCTGCAGGACCTCTGGGAAAAGTGAAATAAAATCTATGAAAAACATTCATCGTCTTGGAGTGATAAATCTTCGTCAAACAGGTATCAAGTCTCCCTCCAGGATGAGAAATTTCCAGATAGTTCAGCAGCGAGAAGAAACAGAGGTAGGTTCAGAAATAACATGTCACACACACGATTCCCTTTATGATAATCAAACACACAACCATTTATATTAGGGACAATCCCACGGAATCTTATGTTATATAGAAAACGTAAAATGTGCCCCTAAATGAAGAACTCTATATAACATATTCAAATGTAACGAAAGCTAAATTTGGTCCCCCTCAATGAATTCAAAATGGCGCCCCAGGATGATAACCCTAGTGAGAACTCGATGATAAGAATATATAACACCCCTCTCTCTTCCTTTCTTAATATCTCTCTCTATCCATCTCTCCCTCTACCTCTCTCTCAATCTATCGTTCTCTCTATATCACCCTCTTCATCTCTCTTTGAGCCCCTTTCTTTCTCTAACTCCCTCTATCTCCCTTCCCTTCTCTTCTTTCCTCTGTCTCTCTCTCTCTCTGTTTCTAATTCTTCCTCTCTCTCTCTCTTTCTCTCTATGTATCTCTAAATCCTCTATCTCTCTTTATCTCGTTCTCTTTCTTTGTTTCACTTTTACTTTCACTTTTCTATCTATATATCTTGCTCTCTATCTGTCCATCTATGATCCCTCATCCTATTTTAGTCTCCTAAGGCATTGTCAAAACATGGATAAATCCTATTTTAGTCACCGAATTTACTTATTATGAGAATAGAAGTTATTTGGAAATTACTGCTACCTTGAACAGCAGAAGGAGTAACTGGTAAAACATTTCTAATTAAATTGATTTTGGCAGCCATTCGGTGACAAAATTACATAGCCTTAGCCATTGCTGCATGTGGAATACCTGCGACCTTGCTACTAAGTAGAAAACTACTTATTCTACTTTGAAACAGTCCACTTTCCAAAAAAATCATGTTCGACATTTACAAAACATCCAGTATTGGGAAAAATATTGCAGAAATGCAAACTTATTGTTTCGGATGAATGCATGATAGTAACGCAAAAAAAACACTTGAGACTCAAGATTTTCGTGGCAATGTAAGACCATTTGGGAATGCAGTAATATTGCTTGCAGGAGATCCAGACAAATGTTATTCCTCAATCAACACCAGCAGATAAAATAAATGCTTGCTTCAAATACTCTACTTTTTGGTGCCATGTGAAGACATTAAACTTAAAAAAAATATGCTTGTATAGTTGCAGACTGTTCGATCCGCACAGAAACTTTTGCATCACTTGTGGAAAATTGCGTACGGAAAAGTGCCAGCTGATCCGAGTTAAGGGCGAAATTCTTTGACTCTTAACTTCTGTAATTTTATTACAGCAAAAGAAGAGTTGGTTTAAAAGATTTCTGCAGATATGCAAATTAATTATACGAATTCCACTTGACTGAGTGAACGAGCTATTCTTGCTGCTCAATACCAAGACGTCCATGAACTTAACACTATTATTCAACGTAAAATTCTAAGTGAGGTAGTCAAATACAAATCCATCGATACTGTTGTGGAAGCAGATAAAGTTAATTATCCAACAACTATATTTGCCAGGGAGGCCACCGCTTGTACTGCAACTAGAAATTGTCGTACTAATTATCATGTTGTGAAATATAAAACAATCCAAGCTTTGCAATGGCACATGGCCTGCAGTAAAAAAATTAACAAACAATATCATAGACACAACAATCTTAACAAGACCTTTTACATGTGAATATATTTTCATTCCATGCATTCCTATGCTTCCACCAGATACACCATTACACTTTAGGAAATTGCACTTTCCAATTTTATTGTCATTTGCAATAACCATCAACGAAGCTCAGGGAAAAATATTTACAAGGGTGTGGCTTACAGTTACACACTGACTGTTTTTCACATAGACAATTTATGTTACGTTTTCAAGAGTCACTAAGCAAGAAAATCTCTACATCAGCTCAGAAAATGGAACAGCAAAAACTGTGTATCCATACAAAATGGGAAATTAAACCTATAAGAATCATGCATCTTCTCATTTTGGAACCTTTTCCATTGCGCCAATTTGATCCACAGCAACGCGTGGCAGGGTAGAGCTCGTATATATATATATATATATATATATATATATATATATATATATATATATATACATATAAGAATATCTGTATAGCGGTATAGTTTCATCCCCCCAACCACACACATATGTATATATATAAATATATATAAATATGTATATATATATATATATATATATATATAGAGAGAGAGAGAGAGAGAGGGAGTATAGAAGTATAACAACAATATAGTTTCATTTCATATATACATACACACACACACACATATATATATATATATGTGGAGAGAGAGTGAAGAAGAGAGAGAGAGAGAGAGTAAGAATGGAAGAATTTAAGATTTATCGGTCGAAAGACAAGTGCTAAATTAATTTTAATAAACATTTCTATTTATTAAAATTAAATTGATTTTTTTCCAAATTGTCGAACAATAAATAGACTTCGTAGCCTCGTAGGAGATGTCCTTTTTTCTTCCCTGCAACAGAAGAGATGTTGCGAGTTTGTCTCTGATGTATCGTTATTTTCATGGAAAGTGTTTGACTGAGCTTCAGTCTATGGTCCCCATTCGCCTAACTTTCACAAGAAACACTCGTATAGCTGAAAACACTATCAATAATTCCCCACTCTTTATCTGTGCCTAAACCTAAACGTAGATTCAATGAACAAAGCTTCTTTCTCAGAACTGCACGCCTGTAGAATTGTCTTCCGTTTTCCTGCTGTCCGGCTGACTACAATATTTTTGTGTTCAAGTCTAACGTAAATAAGTTCTTGATAAGCCGTTCCATATAAGTTATCAAATTTACCGAATTTTCATTACTAATGATTACTATATTGTCCAATTTCTACTGTACACTGTTTAACCCTTATCCTTGAGCGGCCTCTTGGCCTTGATAATGTGGCGATGACTATGTATAAAAAAAAGTAAAATAAAATAAAATAATCTCCTCCTGGAAATACAGACAGTTTATTGTGTTTTTACGTATCACAGCAGAGTTTACTTTGGGTACATCCTCAGAGGTGGAAAATTTAGGCTGCATTATATTTAAATGTCAGTAACAATGTGAACATTGGCCGAACGTATTAATCAATAATGATAGACAGTTCACCGCTTGAAAACACTTGATATTAAAAATTTAATATTTCGCGGTTGAAAGGCCAGACTAGTGAAAAAAATTGATGTGGCGGTGAGATAACAGTCTAGTAATCGGTAGAGGTAAGTTGAATTGATGATTAAAGGAGGTCGCACAACTGAAAATTGCTTACGTGTGATTTGAAAACGACTACGCTGTTGTAAACTAGAAAACAACCACGTGGTTCCACAGTTAGACAGTTCTTGGAGATAAAATTTGATCATGGAATTTGCATTCAGATTTAAATAGATAATAGACAGATTGTTGATAGTGATTGTAGCTAGACAAATGCTTGCTGCGACGTTCTTGCCGACAGGCATAGATATAAGCGCAACCAAGCATTTGCCATGAAAATAACGATAGAGTAGCGATGGACTTGCAACACTGTTTCTATGAGGAAATGACATCAGCTGCTGCTCGCATAAAAATACTGAGTAGAAAGAATTTTTGTCAGCAACATCACTCAGGGTAATCAGAACTGAGACACAAAACACGGAAGACGACAGTTACTCGGCTGCTGAAAATGCATTCACAATGCATTTTCTACTCCCCTTCAAGATGGAGGGGACATTGAAGTATTATGCAGTGTGTTAGAATACAGTTCCGTGAAAATGAAAAATATGAACTCATATATGAAAATGCATTCACAATACATTTTCTACTCCCCTTCAAATATATGAAAAATTGCAAGATTTTGTATTTTTTTCAGTTTTATGTCAACTTTGGTCATCATACTAAAAGTTGGACAAGATTCAAACATGGGAAAGTTTCAAAGTCCAAAGTTGAACATTCTCGACTTATGAGTCATTTTCCATTACGATTTAAATCGCTAATTCGGTCAGTTTTCATGATTAACTAATAACTCTTGCATTTTTACCAATGTTTTCAGGGTCAGTCTTTCACATGAAATGGCTGCATCATATAAATAATCTTTAATATAGATCTTTGTCATTTCCACACGTTTCAAGTTGGACGTTTTTTTTTGTCGTGGCATACCATGACCTACGTGCTTCCCTGCTGTGATAGCTGCAATCATTCAGATCCCATGGAAGGTACCCTTTCCATCTAATGTTATAATGATGTGATCTACGTTGTCTCCTGCAAACAACAGGGACTGGCCAAGTCACAGCCTAAGAGCACGTTGGCATGCCGCGTACAATTCAAACAGTTGTGCCTCTGGATACGATGAAGAAAATCCCATGGTTTAAAGACTATCAATCAAGAATCGTGATCTATACAACTGGTGGATTTGCACTGAGACGCCAAGCTGTTTTAATTATAGATATCACCACGTATCAAGGCCCAGAGACCGCTCGAGAATAAGTGTTACAAGTGTACAGTAGTCAATTGGCCAATATAGTAATCTTTAGTAATGAAAATTCGGTAAATTTGTTAATTTAAGTGGAACGGCTCATCAAGAACTTGTTTATGTTGGACTTAAAGACAACCATATTGTAGTGAGCTGGAAAGCAGGAAAACGGAAGACAATTCCACAGGCGTGCAGTTCTAAGAAAAAAGCTTTGTTCCTGAAATCTACGTTTAGGTTTATGCACGGATAAAGAGTGTGGGGAATTATTGATATTGTTTTCAGCTATACGAGTGTTTCTTGTGAAAGTTTGGCGAGGGGGGACCAGAGATTGAACCTCAGTCGAGCACTGGCCATGAAAATAACGATAAAGCAAACTGGCAACATCTCTTCTGTGAGATAGAGGTTGCAGGGAAGAGAAAAGGACATCTATTACGACGCTACCAAGTCTATTTTTAACTCTATCAATGCAGGACAAGTAATTTCTAACAGCCCCTGCCCAGATGTGGCAACAGTACTTCGTTCTTAGACGTATCTGGCTCTTATATAGATAGAGATAGTTGTAAAGGCGAAATCTCAGTTCTTGAGCGCACAGTTTGAACGACTGCTTGTTCGATGCCAGAAACTTTTCTAAACGTGTCCTTCCTTACATACACATGTTGCAACAAGAACCGCAAACTGGTTGAGATACAATTGAATGCTGTTGTTATTTGAAGTTCCCAGTTATTGGATATATATCCTCCATTGACTCGACTGTTGTCTTGATATCAGTTTTGCTGAGTTTTGCTGCGGTTTGGAGAATTGCTCGTGCCTGTGCTTCCTCATAATCCTCTCGAGGTGAAATGTAGTATCCATTAAGAATGTCATATGTTTTTCGTCCCTATGTGTCACCATGTTTTCGATTCCACTACGGCCGCCAATCACGAATATAAAGTTGTCATATCGACTTAGCAGCTTTTCTTTTAGGTATTGATTTCCGTACGCAGTGGATTTACTACCATACAAGTATTCTCTCATTTCAGTGACAAGGTTCGATATTGTTAGCTGTTCTTCACCGTTTTCCTCTCGGAAGTCACAAACACGCCCGAATGCCTCATCTTCTTCGCTATCCTTCGGTCTTCCACTGTTTTGGTCGTTTGGTGGATTCAGCTGAGGTGAATTGTTTTGGGATATTCCGCATTGTATAGAAGTTGACGCTGCGTGAAGATCACCACTAAAATATTAGATCCGGCTTTGAACGGCAGTGGTCCACTCATCCCCACCGGTTTTGCAGTGGTCCACTCATCCCCACCGGTTTTGCAATGGGCCGATATAGTTTTAGCAAATGCATCTCTCTTCACATGGATACTCCTTTCATCAATTGTTTGTTTTGGTCTTTTTCCCTAGTAACAGAATAAACAATGTGTTCTACTGCCATCTGGTCCCAGAGAAAAACGAGCGCTCTTTTTCACTGGTCGAGCAGAATCACCCTTGCTGGAGGCAATAGCAATACTCTTTTTGTTGATGTCGTTTACCGGACACGTTTTGTGAACACGAGTTGCTGCTTCAACCCGGACTTTCACGCCTCTTTCTATACGTGCACGGTAAATGTTTTTTTGTATCGAATTTTAACGATATCTTCGCCGTTAAAATCTTTTATGCAGAAACTAGGGAAAATATATACATTTACAAAAATAATAATGGATAAAAATATTTCTTTTTAAAGAACAACACAAACGAGTTAATCATATTAAATGTATTTTAATTTCTAATCAGTTGACAAAAATTATGTAATTAACGGAACTGTCGATTAGAGGCATCCGTACATTTTTTTTTAAATAAGCATGAAAATAAATTCAATTCAAGCAATCAAATCAAAACGATTATTTGAGGCTGTACTAGATTTCCGATTTTAACATTGTCAATAGTCATATGTTCTATTATATGAATAATGTTGAAAAATATTCGAACTTGTTATAAAAAATCCGATGGTTAAACTTCATATCGCAGAATATTGGACTTTTAATATCATTTAAATCTTTTAAAAATATTATTTTTTATAAATTCTGTTTTTTTATTTTGTAATTCAAATAATACCATTATCGAGATAAAAAAGCACTATTTTTTTTAAATATCATAATATTTATTTTATGACTAATCTGGCATTTTCATTATGCTGTAGAAATATTTAAAACATAGCAATTTATTCGAAGCATCTTTTAAATAGTGAAAAAAAAACAGTTAGGATGATAATATTAAATCAAATTACAGTTACAGCGTGTTACATAAAGAAGTGTTAAATCTATCGCGCACCTTGGAGGTAGTTAGTTGTTGTTGTTGTTGTTGTTATTTAAATTAAAATAATACAAAGGAAGAGAGAGAGAGTTTTGTCTTCTTATTTCCACTTTTAATTTTTTTATTCTAATCGATTCTATTTTCTTTCAATTGTTAAAGACAAGAGAGAAATGGGGCAGGTTATCACTTATTATTCTCAAAAAATGGGCTTTCACACATATCATCAAATATCTCATTGAAAACAGCCTATGGTGTTTCCTTGAAGCTGAGTGGCAACAAGTCTCCCCAGATGTCCAGTACTCCTCACCTCTTTCGATAACATTTGCAAATAAATCTGCATTATCGCAACAGCTCAATTCGGATATCCTGGCTGAAGATCCTGGCAGTGTTTGTTTGTGTCTCTAGTTCCTTTTCGGTCCTCTTAACAGAATACAAGAAGAGAGAAAAGAGAGAGAGAGAGAGAGAGAGAGAGAGAGGGAACACTTTCATTTTTTATCGATTAGTTTCGTGTCAGTGATTTCAAACAATGAATAGAAATTAAGTTGCGAACCGGTAGCAAATACGCGACGACACTTAAACCAATTAAATATTAAACGTTTGAAATGAAAATATTACGTTAACATGGACATTCCACACACATTTAGTCATAAAGTAGACACAAAATGTTACAAAAATAGACATGAAACGTTTTTAAATCTTTGGCTAGCAAGCGATTTATTTAAGTGTATTTTAGTCCAAATGCTTGACTTGCATGTTTCTGTATAATCTTATAATCGCCTTTTAATTAAAGTTCTTATACGAACTTTAAATAAGTATTATTCTTGGCAAAAGAACAAATAAAATGGATTCTCTTCCAAACAAAATTTCCACGATAATCGATGCTATGAGACGAGCTGGACTTGATAAATCTTCCATAGCTGATGACATTACATATGTTCATTCAGATGTTAGATTGGCGGCGGTTAAAGCAACATGGGAAGGAGTTCGGCTTGGAAGATAATAGTAATCGATTGTTAAATTGCAAAAATCTATGGACATCGGCATTCAGATGATGGGTTGTCAGAAAACTAATTGTAAAACTAAGTAAATTATGCGATAGAATTACACTGAAGATAATACAGACTACTACCAAAGTCCAATGTAGATACACTATAGACTTTTTTATGCTGTTATATGTAATATTACTTTAAAACTTGTCTACAAATTGTCCCATAAGAACAAAATAAGAGGAAAATGCCAGTTTAGCATATTTACATGTAAACTAGAAAAAATATGACATGTTGGATCACCAACTGAGTACTGGTTAAACTTTTAAATCAAGAACATGTAAGCTTCCGAAGAGAATTAAACATAAAACTAAAAAAAAATAAGTATTTTTTTTTTGTCCGTTATATATCTACATCTTGCGCTTTCTCTTTAAAAAAAAAAAAACTATAGGTTAGACATGGAGATATCCTCTTTTGTTTCTCGGAGACTATGTTGCATCATTTTAGGCTGTATTTTATTAGCGTTGAGTAGAAAGAGAGGAGAGAGAGAGAAAATGAAAAGTGGAGTGAGAAATGAAAGAGAATAGGGTTAAATCAGACACAACGAAAAAAGCAGCGAGTGATAAGAAATATATTAATTTCAATATAATTTCAACTAACGGGTAATTAGAACAATTAAAATGAATTATCTTTCAAGCATATCTAAATCCCGAAACTAAGCAATATTTTAGCATGTGTGATAAAACTATAAAGATCAAAGGTACTTGTCCAGTTCAAAAAGTTCGCATCGGCATCATCCGGCAGCTTACGTAAATAGCCGGAATTCTGTCAAAATATATATTTCAATGAAAACGTGAAATTCATTCAATCAAGAAATTATATTCAACACGCTATATTACGTTAAATATTCCCCTTTCACAATGTTAAGCTTAACGTTTAAAATATAAATGTTGTATTGTTGGTATCATAAAAGGGGCACCGGTGTATGATTGTCTAAAGGTTGCCGTCTATTTGTGATATATTCATATCTAATTGTTCACATGCAGTTGTGTGTGTGTGCGCTCGCGCGTGTGGTACATGTATTTTGGACATACCTTAACTTCATGCGTCGTTGATTTTGTCCACCTGAAATTCATCTTGTTCTTGGAGGGGAGACTGGAAATCTGGTTTTGACGAATATTCATTCACTTCAAGACGATGATTGGTTTTATATAGTTTTTATTCCCCTTCCATGTCTTGATCGCAGAAGAATAGAAAGTGAATGTCTTTGCTTGCGTGGTTAAATCAAAGTCTTATTTTCACACACGTCAGCGCACCCACCCCGCCCAGTGAAAGGGAGGTGACGACATGTTAAGCCGTCTCTTCTTCTCTCCGTTCAAACCCAAACTCATTGACTCCGGATAACCTGATCACGTGACTCAAACGCAGATCCGATCAGCTGACCCTTACCTCCGGTAAAATGTGTCTACAATATGATTTACCATATTTCTTTCTTCTTTTCGACCTATTTCCTAACATTCTTTTCAACCTTTTTATCAAAATATATGGCGAAGACAACATTTCCTACTACCCACATTTACTAAGAAGGGAATACTTATGCTCACCCCACTGGCAAAGAAAACTGTCATACTATTTTCCAATAAATAATAACATCTAATAAATAAAATAACATCCACAAATAATACCATGTGGCGCGAATACTTGCACCCTCGAAGGTCATCAACTATCTTTTACCCCATGTCCTCTATCTCGCATCTTAGGATCATGCAGAGATCACGATAATCTCTGGTCACAGCTATAACGCGTTTCCATAAGCACATGACTCCTACGAGATAAAAGATTTTCCTTATAACATTACGAGAGCATTCCCTATGTCTCCCGCCGAATTACGAATCCGGAGAAAAATCCCACGAAAAAACAAAACAAAAAATTTCCACAACCATCTCGAAATCTAGAATAAATACTGACTAAACCTTGACTCTTCCAAAACTTAAGAACTAGTTGACTCCTTACTCATAACCGATAAATCTCTTTTTCCCACTTTTATTATTATTATTATTATTATTATTATTATTATTATTATTATTATTATTTAATTAATTAACAACATGTTCTTACTTTTACATTAATCATTATTTAAATAACCCCCACAAGTCAAACATCACTCATTCCCCATTCTGCAAAAAAAAAAAAGAAATACATGTCAATAAACAAGAAAAACCTGCACTATATTGATTCGAGAAAACATCAATTTCATAAAAATAATAAAAAACATGCCTTATAAGCATTCACAAAGCTAAATACTCCTCCTAAAAAGAGGACAAAAGCCGGAATTATTATGATATAAGGGTATGCACATGAAACCAGTCTAAAAACATTTAGGTTGGCAATGAAAACAACAAAAACATAGCTCGTAAAATAAATAGGGACTCATAAAATAGATGAGACTAAAAATCGGAATTTGTATAGAAAAAAAAGCATAAAAAAACTGGATGAGAGAAGAAACATAAACTAAGGAGTAAAATAGAAAAATTTTGTATGAGACAAAACTAAAAAAAAGAAATAAAAGATTTTAGTAAAACGACGATAGAGAAAGGTCCAAAACCTAACAAATGACCCCAAAAGACATCTTGGGAATTGTAATCTAAATCCAGGGAGTAGTAGTCTAATATAAATCGATTCGACAACAAACTTAAATGGTTACAGAATCCCGAGGAAAACCTCAAATGTTCTTAATCGAACAAGAATTATATATATATATATATATATATATATATATACATATATATATATATATATATATATATATATATAAAGCTGAATGTGTGTGTGTCTGGTCACGAATGTAAGTGTCAACTGAATTAAAGGAATAAATTTTAAGATAGTCAACATCATGAATTCTGACTATATTCTTTTGCCATTTACTCACTATATTGCTCTGTAATCACATTGAGCTCTTAATTAAGGCTTGATATATATTATAAGAAAATATATTTCCACAGAAAGATATATATATATATATATATAATATAAAGCTGAATGTCTGTATGTGTATGTGTGTGTGTCTGGTCACGAATAGCCTCCTATATGGTTGACTATTTAAAAAAAACTGATTACATATAATGATAGAAGATGTATGGAGACACAGGAATGGGTATGTTTGATCTAGCAGAACGGTGGTTCATTAAAATTGTGGGGTTGCGTTCGCGCCTGACCCACAAAGTATGGAAAAAAAATTAATAAAAAACGTTTACAAGTATTTTTTTTATAGATGTACATAAGAATACTTTGATAAGTATGTTTTAACTTAAATAGGGATGGTTTAATAAAATTGTGGGGTCTGCGTTCGCGCCTGGCCTCCATAGAATGGAAACAGGCACAAACTTTAGGAAATACTTTTCATATCTATCTGCGTAAGTATACTTTGATAATTATGTTTCTATTTGAAGAAATATGGTATAATAAAATTATAGGGTGTTTATTCGCCCTTGACCTCCATGGAATGGAAATATAAAACAAAGTTTAACAAGGTTTTTTAATATAGATCCACAGAATATTGTGATAAGTGTTTCAGTGTGAACAAGTATGGTATAATAAATTATGGGGTTTATCTATTTTATTTTTACTTTCATCATATTTTGCTTTGATTTTGATACCACCAAATTTGGAGCTATCTCTTTACAACCCTTCCTTTCCATAACCTATCATACTGTCATAAATTAGAGTCCATTTTCTGTAGACTGTTTTTAAACCCAGTCAACGACTGGTACTTTTCCTAGTATATATATATAAAAAAAATGCCCATATTCAAAATTTTAAGATGTTGCCCATCTTACAATTGATTCCTTTAATTTCCTTAATCTATTATCTATATAATACTAAAAGTCTATGGATCTTGTATGTTTGCAATCAGATTTCCGGTTTTCAACATCCGGTTGCGCATGCGTAAATAGCAACGTCTTCAATCCGTTATTCCAATTCCGGAATTTTTATATCGCTTTTAATACAAACAATTTCATTTAATTTGATCAAATAGTTTTTTGTTTTTTTTTAACGGCTAAAAACATTCAACTTCGTAAAGTCTGTCGCAGTTTCAAAAAAACTTCTCCCTTTTAAAAAACAACACTCATTATTAATAGAAACAGCGGCGGTGAAAGAAAACACCTCTCACTTTCACTCTCATAGATTTCAACACTCCTACTCCCTCTGTTTTCGTTACGTACGCGAGAAATAGTTACGTGTATGTGTGAGAGAGAGAAAAAGGGAGCGATGTAAAACTGGATAGTTAAGCGAAAGGAAAACATAAAAGTTTTTTTAAAACACTCAAATTGTACAAAAATGTTGTAAATAGAAAAGTATTGTCTTAGTTTTAGTGACCTTATTATTAGCATATGAATACAATATTTATTTTCTGTACAATAAGTGCTTAAGCACCCGTGCTTTTCAGCGATACATATTCAATAAAATAAATTGATTAATATAATTAATCTGGATATAAGAGAGTTAGAACCTGATAAGAAGTCTCAATTAAGCAAAAGGATAACAAAAGTTTTCTTTAAAAAAAATTAATTGTACAAAAAATGTAAATAGAAAAGAATTGTCTTAATTTTATTGACCTTATTATTAACATACAAATTAAATATTTTACACAATGGGTACTGAATGTTTGCTTAAATTAAATGAAAAAAGTTACATTTTATTTTCATTTTCTATTTAAAAAGCCATTATTAACATGTGGAGAGTGTTTTTTTTTATTATTCTGTACTTTCAACTAACAATTTCATTTAAAAGATGATATATCAAAATTTGAATTTAACTATAATAAGGATTATGATACCTGTTCAGTGCATATTTACCTATAAGTATGACCAACCACTTATAATTCAGTAACTGTAATTAAAAAAAAAATAACAATTATAATAAACAGAACGACTCATAGAAATCTATCTATATTCTTTTTTCATTTTAATATACTTTCATAGAAATGCTTCTGTTATGTAAAAAAAAAACTATTTTCTTTATGCCACAAGTGTCACGCTCATACATGAATTCCATAGCTAATATAATGTACTGACCCAACGGGTCACGGGTGGTCTAGTACTTCTTAAAAGTTACTGTTTCGGAGCACAAAATCTTTAATTATTATAACGGTTAATAAATTTATTTTGCCAGTAAATCATCAAAAGAGATAGCAACTATCGATCCGCAAAACAAAAATGCATTCGAGCATAAATACAAAATCCGAAAATTGCAATAGAAGTTGAAATTACCTTATTTTTAGCGCCATTTTCCAATTTCCGGATTTGGTATTTATTCCCAAATACATTTGATTTTCCTTTGGTGGAATGATAGTTCCCATTTCTTCTGATGAGTTAAGTGCAGAATAAATTCATTGATTGCTATAATACTTAAATGAATGATTTTGTGCTACGAAACAATTACTGTCAAGAATTGTAAATGTCAACGTAATTAAAGAAATAAATTGTAAGATGGTCAACATAATGAAATTTGGAGTATAGAATTTTGTCATTTATTGGTTTTGTGCTCTGTAATTACATTGAGCTTCTTAAATTTAGGATTTGCATGTATAAAATTGAAATATAATTGAAAAAAATCATATTTTCACAGAAATATACATATATATATATATAAACATATACACACACACATATATATATATAATTATATATATATAAAAGACAAAATGGTTCAATTTCTGCTTGATAAAAATTGGTTTTCTTTTTATTTTGGTATAAGGTCATGTTGGCCAGTTGTATACAAATCTAAAGAGCGATAGAATCATTCTATTATGTCTGAAATTGACACAAAGTTCAACGAGCGAGCTCAAAGATGCGCGTCTTTACAACTCATGCTCTCTACCGATAAAAGTTTTGCAACAGGACCATTGCTAACATCGTTGGATTGTTACGAATAACAGGAATGTGCCACGGGTGATACGTTTCCGAGCACGCTTATGATTTTTGGTGTGGTTTCAAGTAAGGGCCTCATCATACCGCCTTACATCTTTGATGTCGGCTTGAAAATAAACACCAACGTGTAAGTGGATTTTCTTAAGAGTGTGGTGATCCCCTGATGCAGTTAGGTGTCCGCTGGGAGAGACTGGGCGTAGTGGCAAGACTTGACGCTTGCCACAAGTCAAAAGAGACCCAGACTTGGCTTCAGAAAGAGTGGTACAGCTTATACCCTTCTGTCATTGGCCCCCTTTTTCCTTGACTTGAACCAATTGACCACTTTGTTTGGTCATACATCGAGAACATCACAACCATGACCTCCTACAACACCAAAACCAGCCACTCGCCGGGTATTCGCCGAGCTTCCGCCGGCGCTTGTGGAAAAAAGTATGCTTCAGCTCTGGACTCATATCGAGGCGGTATTGAGGCTGAAGGTGGCTACATTGAATCGATGTAAGCTCTACTATATAATTAAGTTAACATTATTCTATAAAACTTTTAAAATAAAGGTTTACTTTTGCTTTCCATAGGGCGACAACTTTATCGTTCCATCCTGTATATATTTATATATTTGGCACCGCCAAAAATGGCCGCAAAATCAAGTTATTGTTGTTTTTTAAAACGAAATTACATTAATTAAACTCATTATTTCTGAGTAACTTTTTTCCCCAGAAAGATAAAACCTGAATTTTATCATATAGCAAACAGAATAATGTAAAACTTTTTCTACTATTTTTAATTAAATTTTAAATGTTAAATTTTCCCAAACAGTTAACAATTGACAGTTTTTGTCTTGCACAAAAAACGTACATAAATATTTAAAAAAAAAAAAGGTTTTTGAAATAATTAAGTTATTTATTTATTGTCTAAGATTTAGGATGATTTTCTAAGAGAATATGCAAAAATATTATAATATAAGTAACTGGATTTCAAATAATTCCACTTATTCATATAGGTAACCAGTGATTTCGCGTCGATCTAGAGTCTAGATCGACACTGTTTACGTTTGCGTTTGATAAGAAGCAAACTATGGAAGAGCAAACAGGCCAAAAAACTTATTTTTCAGTGACGAAAATTTCAATGTATTATTAAGCTGAGGCTGGCCAGTACCAGATGGGTGACCATTTGTATGAGTTTGATTTTTAATGTGTATGCGTGTGGGGGCGAGCCTCCCCAAAATGGAGGTGGGGGCAATTTAAAGCAGAATAAAAAAAAAATTATTTCAGCACGTTTGCTCCACCGTAGTCGAAAGGCGGAAAACGTTTTTAAACGGAATCGAAAAAAATGATGCTATTTTTAACACAAAGGGCACAATATTTATCGATTTTTTTTTTTGTATCAATTCTTCAAAGCATGTCCTGTTTAATAATGGTCATGCATTATTCGGCTCGCTAAAAAAAAATTGTTAATTTATTTATCAAATATTTTAAAATGGCTTTTTTCGTATAAATATTAATTTTTTTTTTTTTTGCTTAACTTAAATTAATTAGTTTACTTAACATATTCACCGAATTTCACACTTCAAAACTAAAAAGCGGGATAATTAAATACAATCGAAGTTCTGATATTCAGACGTCAAAATAAGGTATGCAATTTTTTTTTTATCTATAATTCTGTCCCTTACAACAACACAATATGTTTTGTTCAGTTTCAGATGATTATTTTAAGCATATTTGTTCCCACTTCAAAACAAGGGGCGTTGTAAGCAATATATATATATATATATATATATATATATATCGTTTATAAAAAATAAGTACACTGTTATAAAGTTCATTCTTCTCTTAATAATCGCTGAAAATTTCGTATTGATTGGATAATTACCTGATGTTTGGTAGATTTTTAAAAAGACGGTCCGTCAAAAAGTATCGACCTGCCCCCCCCCCCCAGTTTTGGCGGTGCCTAATATATATATATATATATATATATATATATATATATATATATATATATATATATATATAAGCTGCGGCATATATGACCCACCGGCGTGTGGAATATGCTTTGGTGCCCAGCAACCTAACTCTCAGTCATGGATCAAATGGCATGGTGGGCGGAGAGGGCTTCCGTAAGCCGTGGTGAATGCAACCTGTCTAGGAGAAGGACAACTCTGATATAAAACCTGCTGCATCCAATGATGTTGACTTGCTCTTCTTTTTGGTTCAATGTAGCAGTTGTTTAGAGAGTATGATTTTCTCGGTGCAAAGTCTTTCCTCATTATAAAAAAGCTGCAAGCACAGGCATTGTTTGTTATAAATTAGATACACTTTTTACCATCTCGTGTATCTAGATAGCAAAAAGGCTGGCTGTAGCCTAAAACAGCAAAACATTCAATGAAGTTGGCAAATATACGTAAATGAACGTAAATGGCAATAAGGGAACTAGAACTTCCAAAGCCTTGCTCGGCAGGTGTCTCAGAGCTTCACAGCCTGAGCCCGGTCGTCATCATACTATTGCGAGGAAATATATGACGATGACCATCGGCTGTTGGAATGAGGGACCGCTGCTTGACTTGCCGTCAGCAATAACGCGTCCAAGGCGTACATCTGCTTTTGTATCTAAGGAACTTCAACGTTATTACATGGGCATAGTTGCTCTGTCTGAGGCCAGGCTGGCCAATGAGGGACAGTTTTCTTAGTTGGCTGGGGCCTACATCATTTTCTGGAGTGGTAGAGCAGATTGATGTAAGAGAGAATCAGGCGTAGCTTTTGCTATAAAGCCATCAATTATTCCTAGCCTGGAAGAACTTTCCTGTGGTGTGAGTGACCGGATCATGACTATGAGGTTACCTCTCGTAAATGGTCGTTATACAACTTTTTTGGAGCGTCTATGCATCTACTATGGATGCAACAGAAGATGAAAAGGTTGTTTTCTACCTTGCTTTGTGCAGTGTAGTTAGACGCATTTCCTCTGCTGACAACATTTTCATTCTTGGGGATTTTAATGCTAGCGCGCGAAGAGAGTTTGAAACCTGAGATGTGTTGGGTAAACACGGAGTGGGCAAGTGTAATAGCAATGGTCTGATATTGTTTTTCTTTTGTTCAGAGATGGGTTTTAAAATCGGTAACACCGTGTTTCATCAGAAGGACAAATACAACACTACCTGGATGCATTCTGGTTCCAAACAATGACACTTGATAGACTATGTGTTAGTCAAAAAACGTGAGGGATATCTGCCATGTTCGTGTCATGCGTGGTGCAGAGTGCTGGACCGACCATCGGTTGGTCCGTGCAAAGATTAAGTGTGTTGTGAAGCCCAAGATTAGGGGACCTGGTGTGGTTATCTCAAAGCGACTTAATGTTGCCCGTCTAAGAGACAATATTGTGAGGGAGGAACTAGTAAAGGAGATGGAAGAGATTGACTGTGAAAACACTTGGCCGGCTTTTAATGAGGTATGTGAGAGAGTATTAGGTTATTGTGAGCCTAAACATCCGGATTGGTTCAATGAGAATGATACTGAAATTCAGGTTCTGTTTGATTCAAAGGCCAGGGTATTGCATGCTTTTCTCGGGGGTGTTTTGACGGATGTTAAGCAAGATCGATTGAAGGGCAATCAAGCGTGAGGGGCAGAGGAGGTTACGAAACATGTAGGATGAATTGTGGAGGCAGAAACTGAGGAAATACAGCTATCCTTGGATTCGAACAACACCAAGGTCTTATACAGCCTATTGCGTGCGGTTTACGGACAATCCAGATCACCTATCACTCCTTTGCGCTCGAGTGATTGTGCGGATCTTCTGCGAGACCCTACCGACATTCTTCGTAGATGGAGGGAGCATTTTGATGACCTACTGAACAGGCATTCTTACGTTGATCAGGAGTTTGCTATGTCGATTTCTAGCGATGCAGTCAAAGATATCTTGGCAGAGGTTCCCTCTCACCAGGAGATTGAAGCAGCTGTCCATAAGCTGAACAATGGAAAGTTCCTGACCTGAATCATTTGCATGGGGAGATCTTTAAATGTTCTGGACCAAAGATGATGCAACGCTTAGCGGACGTTTTGCAGACTGTTTGGCGCGGTGAGTGTGTTCCGCAGGATTGGCGGGATGCATTGATGCATTGATGGTGGTGCTATACAAGGAAAAGGGTATCAGATATGAATGTGGAAACTATCGGGGCATCTCTTTGCTGTCAGTAGTCGGTAAGGTGTTCTATAGGATAGTGCTAAACAGAATGCTAGAGCACATTGCTGACCATGTTTTTCCTGAGTCGCAGTGTGGTTTCAGAAGTTGTCGAGGGAGAGTAGATATGATTTTACAGTCAGGCAACTACAGGAGAAATGTATAAAACACAAAAGGTTCTGTATCAGGTGTTCATCGATTAAACCAACCTTTGATAAAGTCAAGAGGGATGCTTTGCGGGGGATTCTGAAAAAGCTTGGCTGTCCTGACAAGTTTTTAACCATCTTACAGCGCTTCCACAATTATATGAAGTCTGTGATAAACGTTGGGGGAAAGCTGGCTGATCTTATTTCAGGAGAAAATGCTTTTAAGAAGGAAGAGATTCCAGCAACCACACTCCTTGCGTTATATTTCACCATGATCTTTCGTATGGCATTTGAGAGTTACTCTGATTGTGTCTATATTCGTTATCGAACTACTGGGGGGTTGTTCAACATTAGGCGCTCCAATGCAAGTGCAAATGTACTCACCAACACGATCTGTTATTTGCTCTATGCGGTGACTGTGATCTGGTGGCTCATACGGTGGCTGATATGCAGCATCTTGTGGACGCTTTTGCGATTGCCTGCAGGGCATTGGGTCTGACTATCAATCTGAAACAAAACTATGTATCAGTCTGCTCCAGTCATTCCATACTATTAGCCATCAGTTTATATCTGTGGATAAAGGATAGCAGTTATCACTAAGTTTGTATACTTGGGTAGCACACTAAGTATGTCCGGTTCCCTGGATGATGAGGTATCGTTACGGATCAGCAGGGTGAGTGATGCTTTTGGAAAGTTAGACAAGTGTTTCGGGGCTGTCATGGGATCTCGCTGCCAAAAAAGATTAAGGTTTATGCCGTATTCGTTCTCTCTGCTCTTGTCCAGGCC